>NW_012267218.1:5252561-5461152 GCF_000151885.1 Dipodomys ordii | reverse complement strand
GACTGGCTTGTGCCAGCTTCTCCTTAATTCCCAGTCAAGTGTGAGCATGCAAACCCTGCTGAAAGAAAGACAAAGGGAGGTGAAAGGCAGGATGATCCTTGGATCCAGAGCTGCTGGGGATTCTAGACTGCCCCTCTTCTGACCATAAACTAGCCCGTGAGTATCCCACAGGGAAGCCCACCCTGGCATGGTCCTCGTGCGTATCCCCAGCTATGTACCCCCACTTCCACTGCCCAGTGCTTGGGGCTGTGAGAGACCCTCGGGTCCACTGCTCTGATGTCATCCCGAGACCCATGTCATCTCGAGTACGCACTCGAAATTTGTTTGTGACCATGTTGCCTCCACCCTGGGGTTGTTAACTCTTCTGAAATGCAGAGGCTTGGCATAGACCCAGACCTGGGCACCCAAGCCTGGCAACCTCCTGCCACACACCTATATAGGGCACCAACTCCCGGGAGCTGTGAGGAAGGCCAGAGATCCACTAGAGGAGAGCTGCATTCTTCCATTGGTTGTAAAACTAGCTCTGAAGTGGTCATTCTGACATTTCAGATCTACTTGGGAAAAAACCAGTGAGAAGTTGCCAGGCTGAGTGAATCTGTGATACTCTCTTTTTCTCTCTCTCCCTCTCTCTGTCTCTCTCTCTCTCTCTGACTCTCTGTTTTTCTCTATCTCTCTGTCTCTGTCTCTATCCCTCTCTCTGTCTCTGTCTCTCTGTCTCTGTCTCTCTTTCTGTGCCTCTTCCTCTCTGCTTTTCTTAGACACTAAAAGCCAAATCCATTGTTAAACAATTCATACTTTGATTTGTAAAAGCCAACAAACATTCCGTGAGCAAGAGAAGCATGTCTTTTCTTGCATTCGAGTTCAGGAACACTGGGTCTTTCCATTCAGGTCCTTCGAGGCACATCGAGGTGAAGGGTGATCTAATTGGTTTTCAAGGCAAATGGAGTGTTCATTGTCCACACAGTTCTATTCAGTCATCCTGCAGCTGCTGAACACACAGAGATGGAAGCATTAGCCTTGATTCCAAATCTGCAAAGTAAAGAATTGAAAAAAAAACTTATCCACAGCGCAAGCTCAGAGAGACTAGATGGTCTGAGTTCAGGAGTTGATCCTAGATAAATGCTCCAAAGATTCTTGTTAAATGCCAAGAGTCAGCTTTGCTAAGTGAATGAAACAGTAAGTCGGAAAAGTGAAAGAAGAAAAGGAGTTAGCAATCAATCCAGCTCAGCGCTCCCATTTTGCCCAGATTTAGTGTTTTAGGCACTGGTGAGAACCCACGCTGCAGCTCCACTCCCAACTCCTGGGCCAGTGACTTCCATATTTGTCCCACCGAACCAAGTTGTTGTTGTTTTTTTTCCTAACAAAGACATCGGACCTCCCCCTTCTCTTACCTCTTCTCCATTTCTAGTAAGAGCAGTAGGAGGAGAACATGAAAGGAGGTCCACTCTCAGCCACTCCTGGAGGGATGAATACTGAGCAGCTGTGGTGCGGGGTCAGGGTTGTGTGGAGATGAGCAGCCTGGCTCCGCTGGGCATTCCTCTCACTTTGGAGGGTGGAACTCAGGTTAGCCACACTTAACTAACACATTCTCTGGATGGATGATGCTCATTCTTCCTGAAACATGGAGGCTTGATGACCGTGACCATGGTGATTGGACAACTGACCATGTGCAGAGGTCCTCGTGGAGCCCTGAGTCACCCACATTGTCGGTGACTACCTTTCCTGGCCTGAGCCCAGGATAGAGACTTCGAATGGAAGGCTCACCTCTTTCGCACTCCTGCAGTTGGGAGTGAGTGGTCATGACATAGAGATCTCAACGATAAAATGGAAGGGAGGATTCTCTAGTGGCTTTGGGGAAGAGATTTCATTCCTGGTCAGAAAAGAAGTGCATAAGAAACCACTCCATGCCCATGAGAATCTCTGTCCTTAGTTTTGGATATAGTAAGTATAACAGCTGGTCTGCAGCCATCTTGCCACCAAGAGGAAAAGTGAAGAGAACCATAGAGATTGCATTCCAGAACAGTAGCAGCAGTGGAACGCTGAACCATGGCAGCATTTCTTTGTCAGGGGACAATGTTTCCAGTTCTGCATCTGCTATCGAAGCTGTCACTCTACCAAAAAGCGTTGCCTCTCAATAATTGTGAGTCACCATTCAAGAATCAAACAAAGTGTACATTCCTGCATAGCTCACATTACAATATAAGAAAGCCAACTCAAGGACTGAATGCTGGCTTGTAAATCAGTGAGGAGGGAGAGACACACAGTACAGCAAGCCCACCTCTGGGGATGCTCCAACAAATAACCAGGGTGGCTCCACATCGCAGAGATTTCTTCTCCCGCCATCTTGGAAGCCAGTGCTCCTTGGCATCAAGTTCTCGGCGAGGCTCGCTTCTTTTAAAGGACTCGGGAGCGAATCTGTTCCATGCTCTTGTTTCTGATTGAATCCTCCTCCCAAAAGGTGTTCAGGTCCTGACCCCAGTACTGACACATGTGACACTATTTCAAAACATGAAAATGTCACCATGAGGGTAGACTCTAGCACAACCGTATCCTTAGAGGAAAAAAAGGAAAGAAAACAGGCTCCTAGACATACCCAGAGGAAGACAATGCAAAGATGCAAGGACAAGCCGGGTGCAGTGGCACAGTCCTGTAATCCCAGCTTTAAGGAGGCTGAGGCTGAAGATTTTGAGTTCTTGACCAATCTGGGACACATAATAAGGAGAGAGGAGAAGAAAGGGGGAAAAGGAGGGGAGAAGAGAGGAGAGGAAAGGAGAGGAGGGGAGAGGAGAGGAAAGGACTCCATCTATAAGTCAAGGGATGCCTAAGGATACAAGAAACTAGGAGACCGAGCTGGAACAGGTTATCTCCGCCAAACTCTGCCCATCATAACTTCCTGCATTCCTTGATCTGTATACCCATCACTCCTTCTCTCTGTGTCTCTGTCTCAAATCCACCTCTCCTTTTCCTTATAGGACAATTGTCCTTGGATTTAAGGAGCATGAGTGCATTTCAAGGCGTTGAACTTAATTGTATGAGGGAGATCTGTTTGTAAGTGAAGGGAATCCTATTCACAGGTACCCAGGTTTAGGACTGGCGATGGTATTTCAGAGACAGGCAATTCAGCTCACAACAACAATGTGCTAACATATTAGCAGGGAATTAGGATTTCATGGCTGATAATGTAAGAAATCTGTGGGAAACGTATTTTCTGCCATATTGTATGTCTCTGTAAAGAAGGGAAAGAGCAGGGCAAGGAAAAAAGTCATGGAGAATGTTCTTTAGCCTAGTTGGCTCCGAGTATCCCTGAGGAAGCGTACATGCCCCCCCCCCCACGCTGTCATATTCGGGACAAGTGGGTTTGCTTCTGTCTCTTTCCTCCACCTCATGTCTATTTAATTATTGGCCCAGCAATGAGGGGGCTAAAAACGAGCACCACCTCTTATTGCTAACTATTTTTTTTTCTTGCTGTGGATATGCTGTTTCAGTTTTTTGGTTCCACGCTATGTGACATCTTAATGACAAATTCAATCAACTGAGAATCTCTAGAGAGTGGAGACTAGACTGAGATAAAGGTGGCTGAGGCTGGAGTACAACGTCTGCTTCTAATCAGGTGCGAGAGCGTCAGGTAGACCCGTGGTGGTCTTTCCTTTCTTCCTCTGTGAAAAGGCAGCGTTGGCCCGGCTTGTACATGCTGCGTCTTCCACACTACAATTCACTGCAGGCTCTCCTTCAGAATTTGGACAGGAGTTCAGGGTTTCTTTCTTTCTTTTTTTTCCCTTTTCCTTTGCATATGATCAGTATGGAGATTTATGGAGATGCTCGCGTTTTAGACGGCTAAAGAAGGAAACACACATACACACACACATTATACACAATAGCAGCAAATGAACCTTTGCCAGCTTCACACACATTTTACACAGCAACAGCAGACACAGTGACACCAGACTGCAAGTACAGAAAGTAAGTCTGTCAATATTTATGGAGACAAAGCTGGGAGACCTCCTGTTTTCCTTCCTTCCTTCCTTCAACAAACATGGGCGGAGTCCTGGTTTTCAGCTTTGGAGCAAGAGCCAGGAATGAACGCAGCCTCTGACTGGGAAGACTCAGGCACCTCTGAGAGGTACATCATCAGATGATACAGCAAAGTATCTTGTGTGCTCTGACACCAGGTGTCACGTGCTACAACAGCTCTGAATTGTGGCACTGCTAACTCCGGCCGGCCGAGGGCACTGGACAAAGCCTCAGAAGGCGCTTCCAAATCCAACTCTGAGGGCTGGACTGCAGGTGCAAAATGGGCAGCAACCATCTACGTGGCTGTTTGAATTCTTCACCTAATAGCAAAACGCAGGGCAGTAGGAAGGTTCCTGAGTGCTTCTGCTGCTTTGGGGTAAGCCCAGGGCACAAGATTACCCATAAATCCTTTCACCACAGAGCAGACCAATCCAACTACGATCACCAAAGTTTTGCAGGCTCCATCCCAACCTGCATGGTGACACTGCATGTCCTGCCAGCCAGCTGATGGAGGCCTGCTTGTTTCAGTGGGCCTTTTCCATGTGGTCTCCCACGACAAGTCCAACAACCCTCAGCACACCAAGTTGGAAGGCAGCGTTCACCTGTTCCAGGCTTGAGAGCCATCCTCGCTGAAATACATATAAATCAAACAGTTTGCTGTGGTTGTGATATTTGTACTCGGAGAATTTGTGTAGGCATGAGCCACAAAGTATGAAGTCAGATTACAGATGAAGACTTTCTCGGTCCCCTGGGGCCGAAAGTATGCCTGCATTTCCCCACCTGTAAACTACAGTTAGCCGCCATTCAGGCTCTGGTTTCATTTTGGGTAAAACAGGAAATGCAACCTCGAATGATGAGTGCAGGACAACCACCTCTGTTGGGTCAGGTACAGCCTTGCTGGAAACTCTCAGAGACTCGAGATTCTTGGTGTGTGTCTTCAGTGTTTCATGTCACCTCCAGCTCTCTCCTTCCAACCTAAAAACAGTATGTTTCCTGGGCATAGGTGGTTCACGCCTGTCATCCTAGCTACTCAGGAGGCTGAGATCTGAGGACCACAGTTGAAAGCCAGCAAGGGCAGGAACATCCAATAACAATGATCAGAAAACTGGTGCTATGGCTCAAGTGGTAGAGCGCTTGCCTTGAGTTGAAGAGCTCAGGGACAGTGCCCAGGCCCAGAGTTCAAAACCCAAAGCCAACCAATAAACAACACCAACAACCCCTCCCCTCCAACAACAACAACAAAAAGCATGATGTTTGATCCAGATGGAGGCTGTGGGTAATCTTGAGTCATTCAGGCACGACAGCAGCTTTTGGGAGGCTTGGCCAACTCCTTTACAATGAAGGAGTAAAACTCGCTCAACACATGTGTCCTAAAATCCTTTGTAAGTCTGTGGTCCTGATGAGGGGCCTGCATCATCCTGCCACTTGGTCTGTGCCTGCAGTTACTCCCAGTCAGGCTGGCTTCCCGTATCCCATGTTGGAGTAGATACCTACAGCAAGGAGGGCCCTTGTTCACATGGATGGTGTGGCAGGGGAGGAGTGGAGGAGTTTGCTATAGATTGCATACATTTCCCATCTTCCCTCTGGGGCCAAGGGCAGCCATGAATGGAAGGGTCATTATACCAATCTGAGACCAGGCCCCAGAGCTTGAGCTTTGCAGAGCTGGGCCTGGGCCCTCTGTCTCTGGAGCCAGATCCAGTCTCCCCCTGCACCCATGTGCGGTAGCCTGTGGACGCTCTCCAGCCCCCACTGTGGAAATTGAATTTCTCTCTGAACACAGGCATTCTCTGAGATCAAACATTTCTAGCAGACTAAACATCTCTGACAATGAGCCCAAAGTTTCATAGCTAAGCAATTTCACTTGGTAATTTGCTTGGTACTAAATGCTTTTAGTTCCTCTAAGTTCATCTCTCACTAAATTATTTTCCCAGGACCATTCATTTTTTAACATAATAAGGTTAGCACGCCTGCACCACGATAGGACCTCTGCAAGAAAGTGCGCATGTTACAATGCCTTATTTTCTGTCACAGAGATTTAATCAAATTCACCGTCGGAGGACCATAATAGAGATTTTCAATAATATATGTTAAAAGGGTTTTTTTTCATATGACGGCTTGCAAGTTGTGAATAAAATCAGATGGGGTGTATGTATTTGGTAGTTCCACTAAATATGAATTAGCTGATCCGGGAAAGCCCAACAGGACTCTTTCACCAGATCTTGTAAGTGGAGCATCATCTGGGGAAGTCTGTTTGAGAAGCTGCCAAACATGGGTGCATCCTACACCAGGACAAAACACTCACATTTCATTCCATTTCCTAAAACCGGAAAATAAGAAGAAATGAGCTCTGATTGCCAACAAGCCCCTCCTACCCCCCAGCTCTCTTTTTGTAAGTTCCAAAGGGTTGTGGCACTTTGTGTTTTTTGGCTTTCATTTCTTTTATTCATTAGCAAATTGTTATAACAACTCCTTCTGTCTTCAAGATACCTGTGATTTATTTGAAAGTTACCCACATATTAAGTAAGGGTAAGGAAATGTCCTGGCTTCTGCCCAGTCAGTGGAAATGGTATCTGTGTTCATTTTCGTTGTTTTCCAGAATGATCTCTTAGCTGTTTACATATCATACCCCATCACTTCATAGCACACATGTTCCTGTTTCCTGTACCTCTTGCTGCCTCTCACATTCTGTATTGTAAATATTACAAGACACAACATGAGGAGGCAGACTCATCTCCTACTAGAGAGGAGCCAGGAGTTCTAGAAAGAGCTGCACCCTCTTCTGATGAAGATGCTGTCGCCTCTTCTCATTTTGTTCCACCCCAGAAAATGAAATGGCCCAAGTCATTTGCAACAGGAAGAACAGAAAGGATCTGGATATTCTGTGCATTTTTTAAGGCTTAACAACACACATGTATAAGATTCCATTTACTTGGTGTGTTCCATTTGGACTCATAGAATTAATATCCATACAGGGCTCTACTACTACTATTGTGTGTGTGTGCGCGCGCGCGCCCAAGCATGTGTGTGTGTGTGTGTGTGTGTGTGTGTGAGTGTGAGTTGGTCCTGGGGCTTGAACTCAGGGCTTGGGCTCTGTCCCTGAGCTTCATCTGCTCAAGGCTAATGCTCACTGCTTAAGTCACAGTGCCACTTCCAGCTTTTTTTCTGAGTAGTTTATGGAAGATAAGGGTCTCAAGGATTTTCCTGCTCTGGCTGTCTTCAAACTGCAGTCTTCAGATCTCAGCCTCCTGAGTAGCTAGGCATGCAAGCATGAGCCACCAGTGCCCTGCACTATATTTTATTCTTAATTAAAGCCACTTGATGATAGATTTCCCCCTTTCTAGTGTCATTGTGAGATCCTTAGTATCACATCAAACAACTCAGTATTCTATTATTTTTGCCAGTTCATTTTCAGCCATTCATCATGTATTTCTTGGATTTGTGCTCAGTGCCAAGTACATTGCCCTACTTGGCTTCCAACATGCCCAACAGTGTGTGCCATTCCCAATGGCTCTGGGGCTCGTGATGGTAAAGGCAGAAGTGGGAAGAGGGCAGGGAGTGAACACAAACACAGAGAACAAGTGATGAGCTTTAGCACAGCAACAAGATGGTCATGTGGCAAGTAAGCTCCATTAGAGCTTAGTGAGTGGGCAGCCATCTGTGGAAGGCCCTACTGAAGACCTGGATGAATTAAGACACTTGAATGAAGCCATTAATGTCAGTCATGGGTATATATGGAATTTTGCTAAAAGAATTCCAACCAAGAGTAAAGAGCCCCGTGGATGAGATGGGGAATTGGCTAGACTTCACTGGGTGAGGAAATGTGTGCAAATGAAATGGCTGATATTGCAAGTTTGGCTACTCTGTTGATTTCAGATGTCTTTGTCAATCACACTTGACTTTTGACCACAATAATCAGTACTTTCTTCTTCCATCCTCATGGTGAATAACCTGGGAAGATAATTTCTAGTGCAACTAATAGGAAGTTACCAAGAATGCCAAACTACTCACCCCTTCCAGGAGGCTGGGAGGTCCTTCCTGAAAGGAAGATGGCTCCTGTGGTTGAAAAATAACACACCTCACATCTGGGCATCCTCAAATTCCAGTCCCGGTTCTCTTTCCTGTAATGCCAATCTGCATGACTTTCGCCAGTTTCTGCCAGGCCCCACATGCTCATTTGTGGGGGGGAGAATGATTAAAATTCTCCTAAAGATACATCTGCATCTCCACTGACTTGACTGTAGCTCATCTCTTAAGATCTACCCCAAGGTGGGTGATGGTGGCTCCTTTCTGTAATCCATGCTAATCAGAGCTGATGATTGTGGTTTGAAGCTAGCTCGGATAGACAAATCACAGAGGCTCGATCTCAAATTAATCAGTAAAAAGCCAGAAGAGGAGGTATGGCTCAAGTGGTAGAGCTTCTGCTTTGAGTAAAAAAAGCCAAGTAAGACTGCAAGACCCCTGAGTTTAAGCCCCAAGTTGGCACAAAAGAGACCTGTCTCCAAAAAATGCCTGTTTTTATTTTAGATTTTAAAATTGTTATTGTAAAGGTGATGCACTGAGGGGTTACAGTCACATAAGTCTGATAATGAGTGCATTTTCTTTTGAGTAACATTCCCTCCCTCATTCTCTCCCAATTTTTCCCCTTCCAGTTTCCTGCCACCAGTTGTATAGTTCATTTCCAACATAGTGTCTAGTGAGTTTCACTGATGAATTGGTTCACCTTTTGTTTCACTGTTTCTGTGTTTCCCCTTTCCCTTCCCAAATCAGAGAAATGTATATACAAGACAAAGGGTACAGAAATAAAAAAAAAAAGTAGTGACAGAAGGGATAAACCAAAGAAAAAAGAAAAATGAAAGGACTTCAAACAGCTCAATAAATCATCTTTGCTTCCATTTCTTGGAGTTAATTTGAATATGCATCATTTCACATGATAATATGCACATAGCTATTGAGCCCTCGTGATCCTCTCCTAAGAATATCCTCCTTTGTTCTCACTGTGTGAATGTTTAGAGTCCTGTTTAATCATGCCCAGATACAGTTATTTGCCTTTTACAATCTATTGGGTTTACTTGTAGATTTATAAGCACATTTTAATTATTACAGATGAGGGAAACCAGGCGCCCATGTGTTTTTCTTTGGGTCTGGCTTACTTAGTATAGTTTTTTTCCCAAGGAAATGCCTCTTGTCACCAGACCTGATCACCGTAAGTGTCTGTCATTCCTAAACTGGACTAAGCTTTTTCATAAGGCTCACATAGATTCTTCTTCTTGTCTTCTTCTTCTTCTTCTTCTTCTTCTTCTTCTTCTTCTTCTTCTTCTTCTTCTTCTTCTTCTTCTTCTTCTTCTTCTTCTTCTTCGTCGTCGTCTTCTTTGTCTTTGTCTTCGTCTTCTTCCTCCTCCTCCTCCTCCTCCTCCTTCTTCTTCTTCTTCTTCTTGTTATTATTATTATTTTAAATTGGTTGTGAGGCTTGAACTCAGATAGTGCCTAGGCACTATCTCTGAGCTTTACTGCTCAAGGCTCTACCACTTGAGCCCCAGCACCACTTCCAGTTTTCTGTTGGTTAATTGGAGATAAGAGTCTCAAGAAGTTTCCTGTCTGGGAAGGCTTTGAACCATGATCCTCAGATGTCAATCTACCGAGTAGCTAGGATGACAGGTGTGAGCCACCAACACCCAGCTTCTTAAGATTATTTCTGCAGACAAAATTATTATCTGTTTGAATTTTTGGTGGCAATAAAGTATCTCCTGGCATAGAATAGGCACCCAAACACATGTTTGCTCAACAGAATTGAACTAACTTCCAAAATCTTTACATATGCGTGCTTTCAAAACCTACTGTTTGACTATGCCATCCTATAAGCCAGGAACAAGAATATAATTATTTTGCCTTGGCATCTCAGTACTACTTTTTGGAATATTGTTATTTTAAATATATGTCAGTATTTTAATTGTAAGGAATTTAATGTACATGAATATTTTAGCATGCTTTATCTCATTAATAGAAAAGCATTTAGGATTAGATTGTACAGCTTGTACTCTTATTTCTTTAGAATAGATTTATAGATAGCTGCTCTGGTTTTTCTATTGTTCAGAGTTTTTAATTCATTATGTCTGTGTGTGCAAAAAAAAATCTGTAGTAAATATCTTGTTTGATTCTATCTCCTTAATTGCATGAGATAGTTCCTGCCTGGAACTCCAGGGATTTGTGAGAATGAAGGCAGATCTTTAACATCATTTAATGGATTTAATGTAGTAAAGGGATGTCTCTGTCAGTGCAAGGAAAACGTGCTCAGAATAGAGTCCAGTTGTCTTGCAAATAGGTGTGTGGCATTTCTCCCCGAAATAAGCACAAAGCCATGTCCCATGTGTCCCCTCTGTGTCTTCACATGGGAGGTCCACACTTTGACAGCAGGGAAAGGCAAGATGGATTACATGATGCTAGGTAAAGATGGGCCCCAGAAAGTAAGACTGTAAATTCAAACTCTCAACGCAGTCATGGGAAGCCCTTGGTCACAGGAAACACTTGCTGGGTATTTGTTAAAACAGGGAGAGATCACCAAAATGCTGGCCAGCAGCCATTGAGGAGAGAGCCACCGTGCACCCAGTCCTCACAGCTGCCTCTTCATTCCAGCTAGTGCCACGCTTACTTCCCATCAGCCCTGACTCAGAAACATGCTATCCATTATTTGTTGCCATAATAATCCCATGCAACAAGTAACCACTATACTCGGTGGTGTCCAATAATGTACAATAATAAGCAGTGAATGTTTTTCAAGTGTCTGCGGGTACTGGGTGGTTCTGGGCATGTGAATTGGGCTGGTTTTTCTCAGCTGGGTGTTGGCATAAATCTTTATTTATCTGGTGAGTAGGTCATGGGTCGGCTACTCTGGACAGCCTCAACCAGGAGAGATGGCACGTCTTCATTTAAGGGGGTTTCTCGTGATGGGTGAGCTCCTTCTGGCAATGGTAGGGGTCTGCCAACCAGAAATCTGCAAAGCCTCTTTCAGCCCAGGCTTGCAATGGGAAGTTTTTCTTTTTTTTCCTGCCACATTCTAAAGGCAAGTCACAGACCTGTCCAGTATGTAGGGTATGCGAAGCAGGCCCTGCCCCATATGGGGGAGGAGAGACAAAGCCTTGTGAAAGAGGATGTCTGTGATCAGAAAGGGTCGGGGACCTACACAGCATTGCATTCTCTTGCAGTTGTAAAGGGAAGCTTAGCTTACACCTTTTCATCAAATCTTTCTAAGAAAACAAGGTGGTAGGTAAAAATATTTCAGAGAGCTTTTCATACAGATGGATGAGAGGAAGTTCAGGATTAAGCACCGGCTTCTAGAAAACTCACAATGTGGAAGAAGAAAGCACCTTGTTAGGATCAGCAAAGTAAGACATTTTGCCATATTAACGCTGACACTCCTAAATTACAATGGAAAGAATTGTGACTTAATTCTCAGAAATCAGGTTGCTAACAATTTTCTATGGGGTTGGTACTGAACTCATTGAATCTTGTTTGCTACGCTGATACTCTACCACTTAAACCACACCTCCAGCCCTTTCTGAGGGATAGAGTCTTGTGAACTTTTCTGCCTGGACTAGCCTCAAATAACAGTCCTTCCTCTACTGGCCTCCTAATTATAGATATGAGACATTGGGTACCCAATGTAACATTTTTTTGTTTCACAAATTATGAACATTTTCAAATGTGTAGAAACACACCTACGGGCACTTTGCCTAGCTTCAACACTTAAGTAGAATTTGTCATTCTGGTTTCATTCATTCTTCTGACAAATTTTTTTCTTACGTTGGAATGTTCTAACACAAATCTCTAATAGCCTACCATGTTCACCAAGACAGAAGGGCAGTATGTTCTTGCACAAACTATCACATTACAGTTAATAAAATTAACAAGAATCTCTTCACAATGTGGATTAGTGACGTCTAATCTCCACTGGCTCAAAGATATGTTTGAATGGTCTTGCAAATAAACTCACATGAAAATATAATCATTATCCTTATCACCATCATTGTCATCAACATCATCATCATCATCAGTATTATTATTGCCTTTACAGAAACTATAATAACTTATTCTTTTAGACTGTCTGGATTGTGTCTAGGTTGAGCAAGGGCTGTATTCACACTTGGCCACTGGGGCAACTCTGTCTGTGCCTGAAGGCCATGGCTAGCCCAAGGAGACACGGTGTTGTACTTGTCCCGATGTAAATCCGGAATCCACCAATAGAGTGATAGTGGAGAAAAGGCTGCCTTTGATTGGCTGTCAGGCCACTCTTTGGACAGCTTGGAGGAGAGATAGCTTCATTGAGGGAATGTGGTGAGGACAAAGTGGACAGCCTCGTACCACCTACTTGGGTCTTTCTAGCGTTGACGTGGGTGCAGGAGATGGTAGCAGGGATCTGTCTGGGTTCCCAGTGGGCCTGTGTCAGCATGCAGGAGGTCCCTGGTAGAAAGGAGCTCCCCCAGCCCCGGAGGCCCTCACCGGCTTCCTCTCCCTCTGTTATCTCGTGGTGAGTCTGCTGGGGTACTCTCCCAGCACCACTCCCTGGGACAAACTTTCCTCCAGGTTTCGAGCCCTGGAGGGTTGGATGTTGTGTGTAAAAGGACTTTCTTCCTCTGAACAGAGCACGTTTATCAGGAGCAAGGGCCAAGCTTAAGCTCACAGGAGGAATTTGCCCAGAAGGAACAACTCTTGGGTGGTTCCTGAAACTTCCCTTTGCAGCCTAGAGTCCTCTGCTCAAGCTGCGACCCGAGCCTGGGGACAGCTTTGTGCCCGGGCCTAGTTTATGAGTCTAATGAGAAGAATCAAGCGAAGGCACCTCCTGACAGCTCCGTGCTCCCGGCATCCTGAGAGTATAAATCCCATCCCAGCAGGCATGTAGGCAGCGCCTCTCTGTCCATACCTTTGAGGGTCCTGACGTTCTTTGTGGAGCTGCCAAAGAATGCTGCGGTACAATTAGCTCTGTTGGCAAGGCCTGTGTCCCAGGCTCCTGTGTTTGCCTACTGTTGGCAGCTGGAACTACCTTAGGTTAGAAAAGAGCACTAGGAGACGCAGCTCACAGAAGCTTAGCGAGCTGGAGAGGGGAGTAGATCTATGGGTGGTCGGTGGGTTTGATCCTTCAGTGAATAAACCTGCTCTTCGGTGTGGTAATCTCCTGTGTCTCAGGGGCTCAAAAACTGGATTTCCTGTTCTATCTCATAATCATCTTTGAACAGGCTCTCAAGAGATGCTACTAATCTTTGTGTTTACTACAAAATGTGCTGAATATCTCTTCACAAGAGGTAAGACTGATAGTTTTTCACACAGACCCCAAGACCACCCCCTTCCCACCCATCAGCTGCCAAGTGGCAGAAGTCACGATTTCTACTCGTATAATGACAAGGCAGAAAAGTGACTTCCTGCAGACAGCTGCTGAGCAGGGAGATATCTCACCCAGAATGGAAGACTACACATGACTTAGAAGAGGAGGAAATTCTTCCTATGAGCTTCTATAAGACTGATAAATTATTCAAGCCAGGACTGGAGGTCACTGCAGGTCAGGCCAGCAGAGGGAACAGCTCACGTGAAACGGTGAAAGATAGAAACACCATGTGGTCTACTCTTGAGAACTTCCCATAGTGCACTGGTGCAGTGCCCTGCCCAGCAGGGAATTTCCAGTGATTGCCCTACAGATGAAAGGGACAAGGAGCTCGGGGAGACCTCTATTTCAGGCAGGCTAGACATCCCTAATCTGAAAACCTAAAACTTGGGCACTGATATGTCGCCAGAAGTGGAAAATTCCACACACCTGATCCTTAACAAGTCAATCAAAATGAAGGTGTAGGAAAAATGTATAAAATCACCTTCAGGCTATGCATATCAGATGTGTGTGTGTGTGTGTGTGTGTGTGTGTGTGTGTGTGTGTGTGTTCTGTGTTTATACTTGGGTCCCATTGTATTTGGGGATAAGGAATTCCCAAATGTACCAAGTTTAATCTTTTACACTGTGGATAATGAGTTTACGCAAAGAGGAAGATCCAGAGGCTCTGTTTTATGAATTCTCCCATTTTTTTTTGTCAGTCATGGGACTTGAAGTCTAGGCCTGGGCACTATCTCTGTTCTTCAGCTCAAGGCAAGCTGAAGCTCTCTACCACTTGAGCCACAGTGCTACTTCCGGCCTTTTCTGTTTATGTGGTGCTGAGGAATCGAACCCAGGGCCTCATGCCTGCAAGGCAATCACTCTACCACTGAGCCACCTTCCCAGCCCCAAGTTCCCCCATTTAATAGATGAAAAACACAGAAAGTCAAGGAAATAAATGAGTTCGAATATCAAGTTGATATGACATATGAAAACCATGATTTAAACATAGATGATTTCAAATGGAAAAGATTCGATAGACACGACTTCAAATTCACTTTACAACCGATAGATAGATGGATGATGGATTGATAGAAAGGAAAAAAATTGTTCCAGAATTTCTCAGTAGGTAAGTTGGTATGTGACTCACTGACCAACAAGGATGGTGACCACGAGAAAGCGTCTTTGAGCAGATATATTTCATTAGTCAATCATTCCAATCTAGCAGTTAAACAGTTTCATTTTGTGGTGCTTTGCTGTCCCAGGTAACTTATCTGGTGTGGGAGTGCTATTGTGACCATCTCTGTAGGGGATCTTGGGTGCTCGTTTATGAAAATTCTTAAATAATGATTGTGAAAGTCACAATCCATGGCTGTATAAATATGATCCATGAGGGTGTAAGTCATACTCGGGCCCTCACAGCTGGGAGGGCTTGGAGTACTGTCCTCCAGTTGACGTTAGTTTTCAGCCTAAGCCTATCACAAACATTTGAGCTATTCCATGGCTATTCAGGGTTAAGAAGTCTCCTTAATGTTCCTCAATGAAGCATTCCATATCCCACTGGTTTCCTTGGGTAAAGACAGGGTGTTCCTGAAAGTAAAAACAGGTCACTGTTTCCAGCACACCGTGATAGGGTCTTGTTTGTTTCTGTAGGTCATGGGACTTGAACTCAGGGCCTGGGTGCTATCCCTGAGCTTCCTTGTGCTTAAGGTTAGCACTCTTCCACTTGAGCCACAGTGCCACTTCCAGCTTTTTCTGAGTAGTTTCTTGGAGATAAGAGTCTCATGGACTTTCCTGCCCCACCTGGCTTCAAACCAGCTTCAAACCACAATCCTCAGATCTCAGCCTCCTGAGTAGCTAGGATTATGTGTGAGCCCAGGTCCTTGGGTCATTGTGGGCACACACATGTGAGGTAGAGTGTGGGACCCCCTCTTCCTCATTCTGTGACATGGGGGGCCCAGCTTTGCTTTACCACATGTTCCTTCCAGGGTGAGCTGCCTCGACCCAGGCCTGAGAGAAATGAGGCAGCCATGGGCTGGAGACTCCAAACTGAGAGCACGAATCAACCTTTCTGTTCATAAATTGATTCTCTGGGGGATATTTTTGTTATTTCAGATATTTTAAGGAAAATCTATGTACCACAAACAGTATCCTCTAAGTAACAGGGGTAGAGGAGTGAGTCTGAAGGCCTCTCATGCAGTTTAACACAGCAAAGCCAGGTGAGGACATTTCCCCTGCAGATTCCACACAAAGATATAAAAATTTCCATTATGTGTGAAAAGGTTGTTTTTGCAATAGCCCATGATTTTTAAGGGTCCATATTTCTCTTTTGGTAATTGAGGGTGAGAAAAGTAACATTATAGACAGAGAGTCATGAAATATTAAAAGAAATCAGAATATTCTCTAATTCTGTTTAAGTGTTATAAAAGTGACAATTAGTGCTTTACACAATTGGCAAGTATCGCTTATGTGTTCTGTTTATCCTTTCCTTTTCTTTCCTCCCTTCCTTTTCTTCTCCTTGCCTCTTTCCTCTTTTCAGTCCTTCTCTTCCCTTCTTTTCTCTTTCCACCTCTCCTCTCCAGTCCTTGTCACTTAGTCTCCTTTTCCCTCCTTTCCTCTGCTCTCCCCTTATTATCCTTCTTCTTCTCTCCTCTCTTTTCTTCTCCTTCCACTTCTATTCCCTTTCCTTCTTTCTCCCACCTTATTTCCTCTTCTCTTTCCTTTCCCCTCTATTCTCCTTTCCTCTCCTTTTCTTTTTGCTAATTTTGCACCTCCTCAGTCCTCTTTCTCTCCCTCTACTCCTCCTTCTTCTTCAGATCTCTAAATAACCTCTGTTTCTCCCATGGCATCTTTTGACTCCATTATAGGTATCTGGGGGGTATTTTCACCAACTGCCCCACTCCTTTGTTCTGCTTTTGCAACAGCCAATTGCTTCTGTCTGCTCCTGCTGGTGGCTGGAGTCTCATGTCACCCTCCTCTTTCCTGTCCCTTTAAGCTCTTCCCTCCTTTATTCATAGACAAGAAGGGTTCTTCATGCTGAGTCCTAAGACATGCATCAGGAAATGACTCTTCTCATCCCAGTGAGCAGGTCAATTCCTGGCAATACGGCCACCCAGAAGAGAGAGCACTTCCTAGAGCCCTGCTAGTAGGCAGGACTGCTGCAGCTGGAGAACGAGACCTTCCTGCAAAGCCAGGTCTCCCTTTCAGTGGGGAACAGGAGGCACAGAAATCCTCCCTCTGGCTTCCTGAGAACACATCCTTGCAGTCCATCCAGGCACGATTTCAACAGGACAACTTCAGCAAATGCGTACATGGTGGACAGCAAAGCCATATGAGAGGAGCTGGCTCGTACCATGACGCAGTGGTGGGTGACGGGCAACAAGCAGACAGCAACGTGGTAAAGCCTGCCATCAGATAAGAAACCTTTCATTAATTAATGTATGCATTAACAGTCTACAAGTAGGAAAAGGCCTCGTAACGAACTCAGGAGCAGAGTGGAACCCGCAGAAAATGCAGGTGGAGATCAAGGAGGAGAGGAGGGAGCCAAGCAGTGGAGAGGGCAAACAGGAGATTACCCCAAGGCTGCTCCACCAAATGGGGCAAGGGCAGGAATGCCATCATCCACCCAATGCACGGAGGAGGAAACGTGAACATGGAAGCCCTGAGCATCTGAGGATGTACCGGTCCAGCAGGGCCTCCATCCCATCACACAGAAGTACCACGCTCCTCGCCCAAAGAAAACAATTTTGCATTGTTCATTGCTGAGAGGCCCCAGTCAAAGGACTCTCTCAGCTTCTGCCTGTACTTCCTGAAACCTGTATTTAATCATAGACTAAAGGTGACTCCCTCAGGAGGTCAATCATTAGGCTAACGATTGTACATGACAAGAATCAGTGCATATTTGCAGTGAAATATATGAAAAAATAAATAAAAGGCATTAATATTTTATTAACGACCATTAAGATCTACTGGAACAGAGTATATTATTCTAGTAATAAAAGGGCTCATAACATTATTGCAACAACAATAAAAACAATTGCTCTCATCCATTGCTGGCTTGCTTTGAATCAGGCATGGCAATGGCCACCTGCTGACACTGTGCTGCTTTCCCTGTAATGGGCAGACTGGGGGGGGCGGCGGGGAGGATGTGCATTGGCCAGCTTCCCTCTTGCTGTCTGCTCTGTGCCTCTAGAACACTCTAGCTCTTTGGGGAGGAAGGCCTAGCAATTCTTGAGCCTCTTTCCCATTGCAAAATCCTGGATGTTCACATCGTGGCCTTGATGGTAGACAGGGCCTAGCTTTGTCATGGAGATCCCCAAGCTACTCTGGGGTCCTGAGACAGGAAGTGGGCATGTACCACACCCAGAAGAGAGCAATAGCTGGGCACTGGTGGTTCATGCCTATAATCCTAGCTACTCAGGAGGCTGAGATCTGAGGATCATGGTTCAAGACCAGCCTGGGCAGGAAAGGTCTGTGAGGCTCTTATCTCCAGTAAACCACTCAGAAAACCAGCAGTGGCGCTGTGGCTTGAGTGGTAGAATGCTCACCTTAAGCTGAAAAGCTGAGGGACAGCGCCCAGGCCCAGAGTTCAAGCCCCATGATGGACCAAGAGAGAGAGAGAGAGAGAGAGAGAGAGAGCAATGCACCTGTGTCTTCTGCTGGCAAGATTTCCATCCCATACCAGGCTTTCAGAGAAAATGTTCTTCCAAGTGCTAGGGACCACAGGAGCTCTCTCCAGTCAAGTCAGTTTGGGAAACACCAAGGACTCACCTCCTCAGAAACCCCCCACTGCTTCTTCAGGATTTCTGATATTCTTTGCTATTGATGTTTGCATTTTCAAAAATGATGGTAAGATAAGCATAGCCACCATTACTATTATTATTGTTATTATTATTATTCCTTCCTTTCTTTTTTTAGCAGTACTGGAATTGAACTCCAATATCAGGTTCACTTAATTCGCTTGCTAGTCTGGTATTTTATCATTTGAACTATGCCTCCAGCCCTACTTTTTGCTGGTTATTTTGCAGATGTATTCTAGCAAAATTTTCTGCCCAGATTGTATCTGAACCTCAATATTCCAGGTTTCAGCATCCTAAATACAATTTCAGGTGTGTATGTATGCATGCATGCTTGTGTGTGTGTGTGTGTGTGTGTGTGTGTGTGTATGTGTGTAGGGAGTACATGTATGTACCCATGTGTGTACTTGAAAAAGCAAAAAGAACAAACCAAAGGCTTTGCAGGATTTCATCTCTGGTCACTAGAGAGCTGACTGTTATCAGAACATTTCAGCTGCTTGTCCAGGGTGTCCTCTGATAGTGCCTGTGGACCCCCAGAGTAATGAGGCACAGTGGCATTTGAACTCCAGTAAATGAAGGAAAGGTCGTCCTCTGTACTTAGCCACTTGCTTGTAGGACCCACCTCCACAGTGTCTTTCATACCTGCTCGCTTGGTCCAATGTGACCTGGACATAGCTTTGTGGCTCTGCACCTTCACCTCCCTGCTTCAGACCCCTGGGCACCCATCTTCCTCCCCCCACCCCATGCTCACAGGTCCCCCTGGAAGACTCAACCACTTACAGTTGTTGGGTGATTAAATATTTATAACCAGGGCAATGAGTGAGGTGCTGAATAATGAATGCTAAGGTTGAAGCGGCTTTAGATAATTTCTGCAGAATTCTTCATCCATGCTTCCTTTAATTCAAAAGTACACACACACACACTCACACACACACACACTCCGTTAATTAACATCTTCGTGGGGGTGTGGGTGCAACTGTGGCATCGGATTGACCTTTATTATTGTTTGGATCATGAACTGCTGCCCCACCCCTGGGCTCAGTCTGATGCCAGCATGGCCCCTGTCCCCTCACACACAGACAGCACAGGGTAAGGGGGGCCATTTCAGACTCACCAAGAACAAGAATGGAGTTTTTGTCTCATGGACACAGGGCCAACCCCCTCTGATATGCTACCACGGTTGCATTTAGGCATCACAACTCCAAGGGTAAGCTCCTGGAATTATTCCTATCTGTATCTGTGTGGATTATACATAAGGAAATCATGTACACCACTCTATTATCATTCACTAAGGGTACAGATCTGACTGGCATTGGCTGAGATTAGGACACCCCTGTCTGTGGATCCTCAGCTCATCCCTTGTTGTACCCAGAAACATACCCAGGAGGAGGGAAAGAGAGGGGGAGATGGGCCATGGAAGTCTTTGTCCCTGTGGAATGCTCAGAGTAGGACAGAAGAGAGGCCCAGGCACACGGTAGGATAAGGACACAACAGAATAAACTCAAGTTAAATCTAATCTCTGCCATTTGAGTATGAGGTGTTTGGGAAGTGATCAGGACATGAAGGTGGTGACTTTATTAAAAAAAAAAGATTTCAAGAACTTCCCTTGCCCTTCTTGCTTTGTGAGAACACTTTGAGGAGGCGTTATAAACCAGGAAACAAGCCATGCCAGACACTAAACCTGCTGGAGTCTTAGTATTGGACCACTCCATATCCAGAACAGTCAGCAATAAGTTTCTGTTATTTACAAGGAACCTGGTCTGTGGTTTGTTGTTGTTGTTGTTGTTGTGATAGCAACTCATGTGTACTGAAATAAAATCAATATGTAAAAGTGGGGGTGCTGTTATAACAAATGCTTTAGTTTGGGGGAGAAGCTTTGGATCTCGTAATAAGTGGGATTAAATGTCTGTACTTCAATAACTCAACATTCAAAGTGATTTTCATGAGAGCTCAGAAAAAAAAAGAATAAAGGAGAGAAGAGGAGAGGAGAGAAAAGGAAAGGAAAAGGAAAGGCAAAAGAAAAGAGCTGTACAGTAAAGCTCAATCTTCAGACACAAATCAGTGATCCTGCACAGAATATTGGTAGAAAAAGAAGATAGGGATGGGAAGGTGGCTCAGTGGTAGAGTGCTTGCCTTACAAGCATGAGGCCCCGGGTTTGATTCCTCAGCACCACATAAGCATAAAAAGCTCGAAGTGGTGCTGTGGCTCAAGTGGTAGAGCACTAGCCTTGAGCTGAAGAGCTGAGAGACAGCGCCCAGGCCCAGAGTTCAGGCCCTACGACTGATCAAAAAAAAATGAAGAAAGAAAGGAAGGAAGGAAGGAAGGAAGGAAGGAAGGAAGGAAGGAAGGAAGGAAGGAAGGAAGGAAGGAAAAGAAAAAAGAAAAATGAACATAAAAGCCATTCTGGTGACTTCCCTGATGGGGATGAGGAGCATGTCATGGAATAAAGGGTGTGGGCCTTTCTGGTTACAAAGTGGGGAAGTGTGTTTGTGTTCTACTCTTTGGTGAATGCTAGGTAGTGAAATTGCGCATTTACTGGTGACCTTCCTAAGAAAAATGTTGGAGGAACTGCCTGCCTTCTCTGACTATGGATAGTGGGAATTTTACATCCTTAATAGAAGGAGAAACAGCCTCAGAGACTACTTGGACAGTTCTCAGCTTAACTGTATTTGGGGAAATGAGAGTATCTGTTCAGGAACAGTCCTGGAATGGGACCCAGTGACCTGTAAGATCAATCCACATCTCAGCGGAAGGCAGGAGACTGGTGCTGGATATGATAAGACAATGTCCTGAAAACCACTCGGAGACCACTGTGCCCGGCTCCCGTCTCTTTCCTAATGCAAATGAGTAATGAAAACTTGACAGTAGATAAACATAGTGGCATATCTGTTTTGCATCCAGTCTGTCTGAAAATAAGCCAGTTGCTCATGGCAAAAGCAGCAAGTTTCACCTTGTATGTAAGTGTACATGATAATGGTAAATGCCAGAATCCTAGATAATAACAATGTGGATACAATGCATTATTCCAAAGGCCTGTTGGGGAGCACTTTGCTGGTACCTGGTCTGAAATTGCTCGACCTCCCTGTTCACAACAAACAAAAATTCCTCTTCCACTTCCACAGTGCTGTTCTTTTTTTAAAAAAAAACTTTTAAAATATTAACCTTTATTACTTTTCAATGGACTATAACTTTTCCATAATCATTATGTTAACTGTTTGTGGTCCATCTTTCCCATAGTAAGATCAGTCTGATATTAGAGACCAGTTTGTATTCCATGGATCAGTGCAAGAGCTAGTCATGAAGAAGGTGCTCAGGACATGTTCTGAGTTAACCTATATAAAGACTAATTGCTCACTTAATGAGAAGTGGACCAGGACCACCCAGAGGCAGCATGCTGGGTATTTGAGGTGAGTAAGCATGGGCAAAAGGGTAGAAGAGCTGTGTGCCTATTTCCAAAGACCTCAGAACCTCGTACAGGAAGGCCCAAACATATTCACCTGCCCCACTGCTGCAAGAGAGTTGGGCCTATTTACAGCTGACAAAACTGAAAAGCAATCAGGAAGAGTAGCTTTAAGATGCCTGAGTCCACTCAGTGAGTCCTACCCTGGACTCTACTAACTCACCTGTGTGATGCTGCGTCAGCAAATGTGGAAGAATAGAATGCAAGCAGAGATGACAAAAGACCCACCTACACAATGGGTGAGAAAATGCTTTAAAAGCAAGTCCAGGTGTCTCTGATGGCAGCAGCATGCTTCCTTTTATTGGGGGCTCTTTCCACACAGACCCTTGGTATTTGGTTGTTAGTTAACCTGTAGGAGATAATAAACCCAAGGCATCACATGTGAAAAATCAATACTCAGGTCAAACCTCTAGCTTGCCAGGAAAGAGCTGTTCTTTTCAAGCACAGTTGGCTGTCAACAGAACAGTATTACTAAAGCCCCATTCTCGCCCTTGGATATCCAGAGAGATAGCCCACACTACCTACTCACAGCGAGGTGAGGCAAGGTGCATGCTGGGAAAGGCTCTGTGTGTCCTGGACTCTGTTTTATCCTCTTCAAAAGAGAGTAATTGCTATATCAACCAAGGCAGCGGAGATTTACCACCAATTGCCAAACCTTGCTGATAAGTTCAAGACATCCTGATCCTACCAGAGACCACTGTGCAGCATTAACCAGGAAGCCTGGGGAAGGCAGGGTGAGCATGGGGTGGAGGCTGGCTTCAGGTAAAGATAAAAAAAAGCCTCTCTGGGAGATTAATCCTTCCTGTAGTCCACTGTTAAAGTAATAAAAGGTTTATGATTCATTTCTTCCTTGATAATGGAGGAGACAATTAGTAATTACTGGATTTATGGTATTTGTGGTGTTAACTCAACCAATAAAGTATCCAACCAGATTGGGCTTTGAAACACTCCTTGTTGTAGGAAAATAGGATGGAAGCTTTTGAAAGCAAGTCAGCTGCAGCATGGCTCACAGACATTCACAAGCAGGCAGCAGAGGGTTTGGCAAGGACCACTGGAGACCTCAGATGGTAAGTACTGTACCCCTAGTTCCCCCACCCCCATTTTATGCTCCTAGAATTAGCTCAAAAAAAGAGCATCCTGCTTTCAATGGCCCAACTTTCCCTGGATTCACTTGTCCAAGAATATGTTTGCATCCTGAACAGCACCATGAAACCTTCCTGTCCCCCTCCCATTCCACAGAATTTGGGTATTTCCCTGTCATGAGGGATTGGCTGAGGTATGTTTCAAGCCATTGGTTATCTTTCCTCCAATAAGCAATGTTCCATCACTGAGCTCCACAACTCTTCACCACACAACCCCTCCCCACCCTGCCCCAGGAAGTTTGGGCAGTAAAATAGATGTCTTAAACTTACCTGGTAGGTGTAGTTTCTTCCTGACAACTTGACATATACTTAAACCCAATGAGTCCTACAAAGAGAGATTCAGGAAAAACGCTCCAAATATCTGACTGTAGCATTACTTTGACAAATCCCAATGAATGTCAGGCCACATGAGAAATACAAATGTGAGGGCTGTGGAAATGTAGTCAAGTTTATAAAAAGAATATTAAAGTCGATAAAAAAATACATACTGACATTTTCCAACCTATGACACTGGACTTAGAACTTTCCAACTTTATCATAGCTCAAAACATATTCATAAAACTATTCTATTTCTTTTCAGCCCTGATGAACTATTCAATAAATTCCATGAAATGCCTATCTCTTTATTATGAAACAGACTTTGTAATAGATGATTTTTGCCAACTGTAGAGTTACTGCAAGTTTTCTAAGCTTGTTTCCGGTAGGCTAGACTAGGTGATGATGTATGTGCTTTCAATGCATCTATCTTTTATTTGGCATATTGTCAATTCGTGGCAATTTCTAGCTATGATAACCCCAATGGCACTCGAGGGGCATCTGTTCTTGAAAGTCATACACATGGGAATAAAAATCAAATGTCGAGCCCAAGTGTCTGCAACACTGTAGACCCTTGACCCCACCCATGCGATTCTGCTGCCACCCAATGCTACAGAGGGTAAGTTGTGATGAACAGAACTTGATTTGTTCCACATCTGGTGTAGGGCTTCTTGCTGCATTCAACATGGCAGAGATACTAATTGGGTAAGAGATAGCAAGAGATCAAACTGGGACTTTGGTACTTTTATGATGTGCATGAATCCATAGGTAATAATTCTACTCTGATGATCTAAAATTTTCTCAGTGGGCCCAACTCTCAACCTTAACGCATTGGAGGTTAAGTTTCCAATATATGCTTTTTGGAAGGGCACGTTCAAGCCATCTAAAGGTTTGCTAAACAGAAGGTAATACATACAAATGTAAAAAAATGAATAGAAATAGAAAAATGAAAATTGGCCACAAGACAATAAACATGTGCATGTGTTTGCGATTCACATTTATATTGTTGTATTATTTTAAAATGTGTATTAAAATAAAATGCTTGAGTGACTGGCACTTCAGTTGAGCATTTCATGATCTGTATCAAACCTCTATTTACAACTACAATTAAATATATGTGTTATCTAAAGTTGGATGTCATTCCCAATGTACTCCTGCTCAATTTTGGTGAAAAAATTCTTAGTCCACTTTCTGTTGATATATCAAAATGCCTGAGACTGGATATTTATAAAGGGTAAGAATCTATTTTGTTGGTGGTTTGGGGGCTGGGAAGAGGGAGAACATGGCATCTGCATCTGCTGTCATCTGCTGATAGTCGGCCTGCTGCCTCATATCAAGGTGCAGGGAATAAATGCCAGCAAACCACGAGCTAACTTCTCTTCTTATTTAACCACCAATACCACCACAAAAGCCCTACTCTCCTGATGTCCTTCCGATGAACTCCCAAGACCCTCATCTACAAATACTATTGATGAATTTGGAGAGAAAATTTCCAACACACAAACTTTCAAGTGGCACATTTGATCCTTAGCTAATGCCAAAGAGGAAGAGTGCACTCTAGAAATAGGATATTTCCATTTCGGGGCTGTGAAAGTGTTCCTGGTACAGCATTTACCTAGCATATCAGCGATCTTAGGCTCAATCCCCCAAATTCCCATTTCAAATGCAAGGCACAACCTCTACAGCATGTCTTTCATTCTTTAAATAGCCAAATAAAATCGTCAGCATGACTTTAGAGGTCATTTAGAAATGCTTTTGAGATATTAGTAGGTTACTGTGCTGTGTTCCCTGACGTGGTGCAGGACACTGCCAGTTCTTCATGTTGCTTTCTTATTGCATGCTTAGTTCCTGTGACTTCAGAGCTCTGTTGTTGCTCTGTCCTTGTCTGAAGGCCTGTGTGACATCACACCTTGGTTTTGTCCTAGTGTTGAACTGTGGCATTGAGAGCCTATTAAGTTTTAATAAGGGTAGCCTAATGTCCAAATTTCAGGTTCCTCTACAAGAACCAAGCAAGAAACTTGAAGTCAACTTACAGCCTAAGAACTCTGTCAAGGTAAAACAATCTTGATGACATCAAAAATCAGACCAAAGTCCTACTTTGATAGACTGTGGAAGTAAAGCTTGTTGCTATTTCTTTTTGTTTGTTTATTTTTGGAAAGTCAGGAGAAAAGAACCAAGGATGATAAAGAAGGAAATTAAGCTGATGCACTAATTGTTGATTGGGCTTGTGGCAGTGGTTCTATCACCCCATCCTGACTTATGTGGTTGAATATTGCTGGGGTGCTATTGAAGCAATCGGCTCCACTAGCCTCAGTTCAGGTCTTCTGAGGAAAACACAAGCTTGTCTGTTAAAGCCATCATGTTCTACCAAGACCGGAAGGATAAGTTGTGTTGATCAGCAATAGAGGAACACATTAACTAATGTGTCAGTCACAAAACTGGAAGCTGTTTAGAATCAGAACATGCACAGAGGGATAATCTCCAAGTAGCTTTTCTACTAAATAAAACCCCAGCAGACTGGGGTTCTATAAGAAGTCTTACTTCCTAGTAAATGTGAGACCTGGCCATCATGGTCCTGGAGCTATGCATTCATTTCCTTACCACAGTATGAGGATAATAATGGCACATGTCCCATCTATGATGTCCATGTTGATGGTGAAATTTTTCGTTATCTGACCATGATTGTTTCATGACTTAAATCTACCATAGCTAGAATTCTAAGTCTTAACTTTCAAAGAAGAAACAAAGATGACTTCAAAGCCAGTAGAAAATGGAAAACAAAAATGAACAAGTAGGGTGACATCAAACTCAAATTTGTCACAGCAAACAAAACAATGCATGAAATGAAGATGCCCAAAGATGCCTTTGGGGTAGTAGAGTAGAGTTAGTAGATATAGTAGAGTTAGTAGGTCAAATATAGACAACTCATACAACTCACAAGCAAAAATTTATTACAGTCAAATAATAGCCAAAGGACCTCAGTAGACCATTACCCAAATACAACATAAAACAATCGGCAGGTAGAAGAAATGGTGCTAAGTGTCATTAGTCACCTGGGAAAGGCATGCTCAAACCACAACAAGATGTCACCTCAGATCTGTCATGGTGGCTTTCCTTAAATAAACAAGAAACACAGGAATTGGCAAAAATATGGAGCAAATAAAACCTTGCACCATTGATAGGAAGAGACTAATGCTGCCATTGTGGAAGACAGTATAGAAATATCCAAAGGAATTAAAATTAGAACTACTCTATGTCCTTGTAACCCCATGTCTGGGCATATACTCAAAGGGAAGGTTATGATGACCTTGTAAAGATGTTATACTCACCTGGTAATTACAATCACTTCATAATGGTAAAGAGGGAAATAATCACAATGTTCATTGTTGATGGATGAATAAAAGAATGATGGAATATACATACAATGGAGTATTATTCAGAGATAGAACAAAATGGTAGTTAAAATGGGAGGAAGTGAGTTAGAAACTGGGAATATATGGTTGAAGGATATCTTTGTAGGTATGTGGTATTGGTGAGAACTGAGATTGAGGATACCAAGTAAGGACAATAGTTAATAGTATTACTTTGAGGCTGAGAAGGTGGCTCAGTGGTAGAGCACTTGCCTTGCATGCATGAGGCCCTGCAGCACCACATAAGCAAAAAGAAAAGCCGAAGTGGCGCTGTGGCTCAAGTGGTAGAGTGCTAGCCTTGAGCTGAAGAGCTGAGGGTCAGCACCCAGGCCCCACAACCAGACCCCCACACCCCAAAAAATAGTATTACTACAGTGTATTCAGGAAATTTGTAATACGTAGATTTTAGGATACCTTGCCACAAGAATGAAGAGAAGGAAGAAAGGGGCTAAGTGTAAGATGATGGATACATTGCTTTGCTTACTATAATAATCGCTTCTATATTTATCCATGTATAGCTAGCATCTATCTATATCCATATATCACATGGTACTTCTTAAAATCTATGCAGTGAGTCCATGAAGAATGAAATACTGTGTTGCCCACAGATCAGAAATGTGCTGTCCGTGACGGTAGTGTCTCATCAGCCCTCGGTGGCACAGCGGTGACAGTGGAATATTTTTTAATAAAAGCAAGAAACAGACTTGGTTCCCACAGCTGGGATGCCAAGAGGGCCATGAGGAGACCCATAGCTTGGGCACATGTCTGACTGCCTTTTAATCCTTACACAGCGTTGACAGGGGATGTGCGGGATACAGAAAGCACAAGAGTTGTTCTGGCAATCCAGTCTCACCACTAATCCATACCCAACATGGACTTCCACCCGGATCTCTCTGTTTTCCAATGCCGTGTCTTTTGGTACCCCAAAATGAGCCCTGGATGAATTCAGAATGCAGTTGCTAAGATCAAACTTCTGTGACTCTGTGCCTTGGGGCAGGTGGTCCTGGTAGTGCTATTCAGATGTTAAGAAGTCCAGGTGGCTACCTGTCCTGCCACTTACCTGGCTGACATGCAAACTCTACCTGGTAGAACAGTCTCCACCTGTTTGAATGCAGTGCTTGTGGCTGTGGTTGTTTTAAGTGAAAATCATGTAGTGATAGCTAAGAACCTAAGATTAAGGGTTTGGAGTACAGAGGTGAGATTCCCCCTTTCAATTCTTTCCCGTAATTATTTACCTGTGAAAGTTATTCGTCTCCCCCAAACTTCAATTATTCTCATTATTATGGTGATTGGAGAAGTGACTTAAGGGACTCCTGGCACCACAGGGTGCTCAAAGTTAAAAAGATGTATTTTTTATCTAATATTACACACTAGACTGTGAAGCATTCACTTCTTTACAGCCTCAGAGGTCTGGCTGGAATGAATCACTATTTTCTGCACAAACCAATTATAGCAAGTTAATATATCCATGTGTTTTCTTAACATTGCTCAGTGAGAAATCATGGTGACAAGTGTTCAGGTGGCTCTGAGAAGTGTCTCTATCCAGAAATAGCCACTGCGGCAGAGTGGGCCTGGGTAAGGTGGCGTCCCACAACTGTGTGTGTGTGTGATCATGTTATCCTGGTACTTCTGGGCAGGGACACTCTGGCTGTAGCCGTCTCCCTGGACCAGCATTCCTCAGGACATATCCCTGTGGGTAAGTGCCCAGATGTCAGCAGAAACAAAGTGGGTTACCACCAGGCTCCAGATCATCCCAAGCTGAACGGCTGAATGAAGCCCACGTGACAGTCCTGAGGACTCAGGGCAAGCCCATTGGTCCAGCTGGGGTTGGCCCTCCCTGCCTGTCATCTTGAGGGTACTGTAATATGCCATCTGATCTCAGGCTCATCAATAATCATGTTTCCTCTGCTGATTCCCAACAGGAGCCAGGAACAACTTGGTAAGCAAGGATGGGAGAGAGGAAAAGTCAAAAAGCCACTTTTTGTCTCCTCTGAAATTTGTATTCATTGAAACACTAAACCCCTTGACAAAAAGTAACACTTTTCCTGAAGCCTCTGGAGTCAGAACATCCTAAATATAGGCCAGGAACAGGTAAGTGTGAAGCTCAGGCCAGGAGGGCTCTGCCAGCTTTTAGCAGGAACCTGCACATCTATTCTCGATATTCACAAACAATTCCACCCCATGGGAAGAGGGCCAGGGTGGCTCTGCTCTCAGGGCTGGGGAAACCAACGGATCCCAAATCACACAAATTAGCAGAAGACATAGGAAACGGGATCCAGGAAGCCACATGTCAAATTTCCTCCTCTGACTTCGGAAAAATAACTTTCTCCCCTGAGCCTTACATATGAGGAAAGCAGTTGAAATGATGGATTTTTATGTCATTTTAAAAATTCAAATGAGGAAAGCAGCCCCAGCTGGTGAAAACAAGGAGGTGTGTATGTGCATGCATGCATGCGTGTGTGTGTGTGTGTGTGTGTGTGTGCACAGAAGTGTTGCACATGCGTGCATATGTGTGCATGCCTGTACGTTTTGTTTCGCATGCCCGTATGTGCATGGATGCATGCATTTCTGCGTACATGCACATGCTTACACATAGGTGAATGTGTGTACACGTGCTTGTGTTGTGCTTGTGTGCATATGTTGTTCATGGATGTGTATATGTGTACACATGTGCTTGTGTGTACATGTGTGCTGTTGTGCTTGTGTGTACAGGTTTGTTCATGTGTGCATATGTAACAAGAATGATAGTAATTGTGCTTAGTGGGATGATTGAAAAAATGGCATATTGGGGAAATCTCCCAATGGAATGGGCCGAGAGGAAATGGATGGAGCAGATAGAACCTCTCCTCATGGCCTATGTCATCTAACCAATGCATGTCGTCGGTCACCCACAATCTAACTGATGAAGGGAGGATCATGAGAGCCAGGTCTACGGGGCATTTACCACCCCCTGTACATCACCAGTTCTACAGGGCAGTTACCAACCCCTGTACTTCACCATCTCCAGATCTTTTGAGTCTCACAATCATCTTCTCTAAGTTCAGCTTTCCAAGTGCTATTCAATGGCAGAGCAACCAAGGCCCAGAAAGAGTGCCACACTCTAATCACAAAGCTGGGAAATAATAACGTCCCAAATAAAAACCAAATTGCTGTCTATACACCCAGTGTATTTAACCAAAGGCAAGCACTCTAGGTGCTATGTCTCTGATGGATTTATTTTTTCACGGAACTACAATGTTGGAGCTTATGAAAGTCACAACGCTTTCTGGCCAACCCTGCAATAAATTCCCTGTCTGCTGATGTCCTGTGGACTGAGTCTCCAGCAGTAGTGTTACCCCAAACTTTACACAATAGATGGTTACTTAGCCATCCTTCCCAATTCTTGACCAAAATCTTCCTCCTTCCTTTCACTCATATATGTGGACTATAATGACAACATGCCTTTAAGTCATTCAACCTTGAAGTCATTTCTGAGCTCTGCGATGGGTCAGACCCTTTGTGTGGCCCTGGGGATAGTAAGACCGTGAACAGAAGCTGTAGTCTCCACCTCACATATTCCAATCATTCATCATTTCAAGATACACCTAGGCTTTGACAAGAGGATGGGCTCTAGCTCGACGGACAAGACAGCAATCCTTGCAGGCCAAGAAGCCTGTAGGATGAGGTTGGTCTCCAAACAAAAAGGCCAGTCATTATAATGTTTAGCTAAAGCCTTCCATGGCCTAAGCTGGACTTCCTGTAATGCCCACGAACTTAGATCAGCTTGACCACAGCCTGGGACCCATCTCCTAGGGAGAGGAAAAGAAGAGGAGGCTGGGAGTGGGGACAGTCCTGGCAATGCTATCCACTCATTGGGCTACTCTGCCTGCCCTCCCCTCCCTTCAGCCTTGGGTTTGGAGGTGGGAACCACTTCTGGATCAGAAGCATCACACCTGGAGACTCACTATTCTGTTGTCTTTAGTATTCTTCACCAGCCCCTTCCCAAAGGCTCGCAGCTAATCTGCCCATGTCTTCCCTCTTTTCCAGGTTGCACACCCACCCAGGGATCGATCCGAAGGCCAAGAATTGCTCAGATGCTCTTTCAGCAGGTCTTGTCCCTGCAGTGGAGAGCTGGTCAACCTGCAAACACCCCTTGGGAAGCAGGGATTAATCCAATTAACCAATTAGACTAATTTAAACAATTAAAGCAGAAGGAGTCCCTTCTGACAATCAAAGAAGAGCATTTCTTCTGTGAAGAAGAGACAAGGAAGAAATAATATTTCTTTGGAGCCCGGGAAAGCACAAAAGCATGTTCCCGGAATCCATAAATGTTTAGAATTAGGGAACAGAACACCTGGTCATCACTACACTCTTGTTGTTTCCAGATTTCGACGGACCCTGATGATTGTACTGCTCCCCCTCTCCACTGTCTCCCACCCAGCACCCCCTGCCCTCTACTCCCTGTTTCTGTGGTCATGTATTCCCTTCTTCTTGGGCTGTGAACAGTCTCCAAGTAAGCTTGCTCTCCTGGATTCAGAGCACAATCCCAGAGGTCTGCTGTGTCCCGCATCACCACCTTCACACCAGCTTTTGGTCACACCATTCCCAACAGCAATACAAATTGCTGACACTGCCTGGATTAGTCTTCTCTCCTGTATCCTCAAGATACTGGCCATTTTAGTCTACCCAAATCCACAGGTGTTCAAATCTGTGATACAAAATGGCATCATCTTCCTAGAGCCTTTAAAGCATCTCTAGATGAGTTGAAATACATCATACAATATAAATGCCACATTAATACTATTGTCTTGTTTAGGGGAAGAAGGAAAGGAAGAAAAAGTCTGTGTTCCATGCAATCACATTTTTTCCCCTCAGTTGTGTGGTTGTCAGGAGCCAGGTGTGTCCAGAGAGCTCTTGACCACACCTGGCTAGTGCAAGCAAGGTCAAAACTTTAAGTTCCTGGCACGTTTTTACTGAATGTGCATCACCATTGCTGTGGAGATTTAAAAAAAAAATGGTAAGGTGGACCATTTGAAGTCAGGAGTCACCTGTATTTGAATAAATTAGTAAATGAAGAGATGAGATTACTGAGACCTACAATTTGGAAGTACTATATTTTCCCCCAAAACTTACCTTTTGGCAAACACCATAGAAAAAAAATGGTTTCAATCAAGATTCATCCGTGTGTTTCCAAACAGGTAGATGATAAGATGATGAGAAGATGGGTATTTACCCACTCAAAGCTTGATGTCCTAAGACCACATTGGTTATTGAGGCAAAAGACACTTTACAACAACGATGCCAGGTGACCATTGCCAGCATTGACAACATCAGCAATGAGATACCTGCACATCATGCAGAATGTAGAAGGACCTAGACCATTCTCTGGTGTTTCTGGGAAGGAGGACTGATTTTACTATGAGGAAAAAGCAGATTACCCCAGTTTGAGGCGTTCTCTACCAAAAAGAAAAGAATTGGCCAGTATTCTCCAGAAGTGTCAAGATTGTAACCACAGGGAAAGACTGCTGGACTTTTCCAGATTCAAGAAGATGAGGAAACTTCATGATGCTTTCCAGAGTGGCTGAACAAATTTACCTTGCCACCAACAGTGTTGTGGCATTCTCTTTTGGCCACATCCCTGTTAGCATCTGTTATTGTTAGTTTTCTTGATAATGGCCATTTTAACTGAGGTAAGGTGGAATCTCAATGTTATTTTGATTTGCAATTATTTTATGGTCAGAGATGTGTCTTTGAGTCTTCATGTGTCTATTGGCCATTCTTATTTCTTCTTTGGGGAAGTCTTTATTTTAAGTCTGTAGTCCACTTATTAATTGGATTTTTGTTTCTTTGAGGATCTGTTTGAGGGGGTTATTTTTTTGAGTTTTAAGTATGTTTTAGTAAGGAGGCTCTTGTCTGATATATATCTAGTAAAGATCTTCTCCCAGGTTGTGACCTTTCTGTTTATCCTGCAAGCTGTGTCCTTTACCAGGAAGAACTCTTTGCTGGTTTGTTTTGTTTTATTTTGTTTTCTTTTCTTTCTTTTTTTCTCTGGTTTATTCCCTTTGGTCACTGTTTTTTATTTCTCTACCCTTTGCTTTGCATATAAGTTTATCTGATTTGGGGAGAGAAAGAGAAAGTACAGAAAAAGTGGGACAAAGGATGAACCAATCCAGCAGTGAAACCCACTAGACACCATGTTAGAAATGAACTGTACAACTTGGGAAGGAGGGAAGTCAGGAGGGGGAAAACTCTGAGGGCCGGGGTAACGCTGTTCAAAAAGAAATGTACTCATTACCTGCCTTATGTAACTGTAACCTCTCTGTACATCATCTTTACAATAATTTTTTTACAAAATTAAAAGAAGATAAGGAAAGGCCAAGTGCTGGAATCTTAAATTCTTGAAGGGTGGAACTTGTGAGAATGACAGTTCAAGGGCAGCCTGGGCACAAAAATAAGTTTAGAAAATCCTGTTTCAACAGAATAAAAAGTTGGTGTGGTGGCACCTGCCTGTCATCCTAGCTACAGTAAGAAATGTAAAGAGGGAGATACTAATCCAGGACCATCCGAGGAGAAAGAAGAAATCTATCTAAAAAATAACCGGAGGAGCAAAGGCTAGCATCATAGCTTGAGTGATACCACGCCGATCCAACAAGTGTGAAGCCCTCGACCCAGCCAAAGAATAGGCGGAAAAGGTAAGGCAGAAGCCACATTCCACCCATGTAATTTTTGGACCCATGCTAAAGCACGCAGAAGGGCAGCTGGTGGGGCTGAGGGAGCTCCACAAGACTAGCAACGAGCAGTCCATGGAGAGCGGTGTGCTTGCTGTCTATCAGCCTCGCTCAGACCACAATCCCGTTTGGCAAAGCTGGGTGAAGGGCACAGGGAGATGGTTCGCTTTGTGTAACACTCTTATAACTCGCAATCATTTCAAGTTTAAAGAGTTACATATTTTTAATTAAATAGACAGACAAAGTGGCTTAGCATTCGGCATATAAAAAGATGGTCAGAACATGGCCTTTATTTATTATTACTTTTCACAGAAAGACTCGATGGCTGGGCGAGTTTTCAATTTAACCCATTGTCCCTGAGAAAGAGCCAGCCGCTTGGCCTCTGAAGGGCAAAGCCGGGAGGTAAAGTTGTTTTAATGACTGCCTCCAACTTCAAGGTTGCTGGGTGACTCTGCTGAGGAGAAAAAAAAAAGTGCTGGATTCTGGGAAGAATGGTCCCTATTCTTTTCTCCGACAAGAAAAAAGTGCACAAAACAAAATCCTAAGAGCACAATGCATCCTTAACAGCCTGTTGCTATCAGTCAAGCCATTGTTGAAGGCCAGGGTGCTCAGGGCCATCTCCTGAAAACACAGGCAGCTTCCACAATTCCTGGGCTATTCAATCGGAGTCACATTGTTGCTTTGAAAAAAGAAAAATCCTTGGGTTGGGCTGAGCAAAGCCAGTGCACACCTGGGAAGACGTGTGTGTTGCTCAGGGAGGGGTCTGTCCATCCTGGTAACGACCTGCTATCCACGCAGCGAATGCACAAGTCCATCTGTCCTCTACTCCCTGAGTGTGTGATGATCTCTCTCTTACTGAAAACAAACTGGGCTCCAAAATAGCATCCTCATGCCATCTTATGTTTGACCCCGGGAGCTATGGGATTGTCCTGGTCCTCTGTTCTGTCTCAATCAATCAATCAGCAACCTCTTAGCAGCTCTAAAATGTATCCCCAAAGGCTCAGTACAAGCGCTTCTACCCAGACTCAGCTCCCAGCTTTTCCTCCTGGAATCTGATGATGAGATTCAAGAACTTCTTTGAGTTTCAGAGGTCCGTCTTGAAATCCCAGGCCCCTGTGACCTGTCATTAAAGCCACTGAAAAGAGTACAAACCAGCCCATGCTTGTGGAAGCACCACTATTTCCTGTGCTTCCCTGGTGTGGGGTATCACAATTCATGGCCCAGACTGCGAAGCCTTGATGGCAAGGATCCAGACCAACCTTCAGCTCAGAGCCCACAATCAGGGGAAAACAGTGGCAATGAACAATTTCCAATTGGTCCCAGGAAGTACCAGATGATGGAGTGTCCTGGGACAGGAGGTGCAGCGTTCATTTGGTTTGCACATAAGTAGCTGAAGTGGCTATGGTTATCTGTGAAGGAAGCCAGGAGCCTGTGAGTTTGGAGTAGGAGTGAAGTAGATTCCAGGTTGGTTCTAGATTGAAGATACCAAAGGTCTTACTAGAAGTTAGAATCTTTTCTGTCAGTGAAAGTCAAAACCTGTTTTCTTTCATGGATCCCATCAGCTCACGGTTACTCTTTTGCTAATAGGCAATTTGGTGAGATTAAACTATGTCTGTGATATTGCATTCATTTCATATTTATCCCTGGTTGACTTCTGATCCATGTGGAGGCCGCTTGACACGCAATTGCAAGACCTGGATGGGTCAGGGGTGGTTAGAGGGAAGCTGGGAGAGGAGCTGTCCCAAAGTGACCTTGTCATCAGATGTGGGACGTGGTGATTGTGAACGTCCAGCACATATCCCAGCACTAAATTCGATTTGAAAGGAGACCGTAGTACGTGTTTTTACAGGGGCGCTGATTGAATGCCTCGATTGACCTCACATGTCACCGGCTAACGTAGCTTCCCCACGAAGAGAGGACAAGGCTGCAGCGTCTGATAACTGATCTAATAGGGAGGCAGACATCCCTCTGTTGCCCTGGGTCATTATGCTCTATCACCTTAATAAACACCCTCGTCCTCTGCTTAGTCAGCCGTGGCCTGGCTCCCTGACTTGAATTGTTTGGGACAGCCGGGTCTCTCGTGAGGAACTTGTCGAGTTGTATTATGGTACCTGACCTACTTTGTACAGGTCTCAGACTGTGGTAAACACAGCACAAGCTCCATAGACATCCTCAGGTTGTCTGGCTAGAGACAGCTCAGACTCAGAGTTCAGGAAGAGACTTTCAGGATAAACTACTCCAACCTCTACCTCTTTCCCAGTTCCAGAAGCATCTCTTAAGTGTCGTGGCCAGGCAGCTGGCACTGTGCACCACTGACCAAAGAGATACCCAGTCTGGAATCTGGATTGATGAATGGTGATACCGAAGGAAACAAGAACTGCTGTGCCAACAGGGACTGAATAATTTGTTCAACAAAATTTTCACGATTAAGGGTTGCAACTGGGGGATGTAAAAAATATATAGATATAGATATAGACGTCATCCAACTCAAGCCAAGGGGTTACACAGGAGCTAGAGAACAGGAGGCAAGGCAATAAAATGGCACCATCTCCTGTGGAGAGTAAGCATGCAGGTGAGTCTGTGTGTGGATGCAGACAGAAACCGTCTTTTGACAGCTTTTTTTTTTTTTTTTTTTGTCTGTGATGGGGCCTGAACTCTGGGCCTGGGCACTGTCCTTGAGCTTTTCAGCTCAACGATACTGCTCTTCCACTTGAGTACCACTTCTGGCTTTTTCTGCTTATTTAGTGCTGAAGAATTGAACCCAGGGCCTCATGCATGCTAGGCAAGCACTCTACCACGGAGCCACCTTCCCAGCTCACTCCCCCCCACACACAGCTTTTTTTAAGGTGCAATATTTGTGTACCTGTGATCATATAAAATAATATTTATGGAAATGAACTCCAGGAAATGGAAACAAGAGGTTTCTTTTTTTGTTGCTGATTTTTTCTTTTCCTTTTTTTCTGTTTTGGAGAGTGTGAGGAGGGCACAGAAATGGAGGGACAAAAGGTAAACAAATGCAGCAGTGGTACTCACTGGACACTGGTGAAAATGAACTATATGACTTGTGGGTGGGAAAGAGAGGGAAAAGCTAGGAGAGAGTGAGGGAAGAGGTGCCAATGTTCAAACAGAAATGTGCTCTTTACCTGACTTTTGGAACTGTAAGCTTTCTACCACCTTTACAATAACAACAAAAATGCATGAAAACAAATAAAAAATAACAATAAACTTTAGAAAAGTTAGTCAAACGCTTCCCACGGCGTGAAGTAGTAAGCTCATCATGTCTGAAGGTACTGCGCAAGGTAAGTACTAAGCAAGGTTGTCATCTTGTAAGACATCTTCACATGAGAACTCTAGGCAAGAGCATGCAAGCGGATTGCTCTGGGAACTTGTTTAAAATGCAGATTCCTGGACCCTTCCCATAGAGCATCTGACTCAGAGATACTTCTGGAAGCACAATCTCTGAGACTCTGAAGTAGACGGGTTACATTCATGTGTTTAGTGGCACTCCCAAAGTTGTAACCTAGAAGTTCCAGACATAAGCATGCTCCCTTAGCAGCACAGCAGTGTACTCTGTGGTCACGCCCTCCTTTGTCTCTGAGACAGTCAGGGAGGAATTTGTATCAGGAGAAAGGAACAAATCTCTGTTGACAAAACGCCACATGGTAGAAATTGACACAACTTCCATAGTACCCCCCTCAAAAAATACCATAGAGAAATTGTAATGTAGCATGCTGCCTCACCAGGTGAGGAGAGCCACAAGACCTCACAGATAGGTTTGTTTGTGTGTTCCCTGTATGTATTTATACAGAAGAGTCATATCTAACTTCCAGGAATCTGATAGAATATGTCAAATTTTTAATGGTTCAAAATTAAATTGTTGGGGAGGAACCATGTTACAAGACCCCAGAATGTAATGGAATTTCAACATACAACACTGGTTCTAAAGTCTGAATCTTGGTTAGGGTAAAGTAGAGCATGCAGTTTGTGCGTCTGTGAACATGTGATATTTATCAGAACGGTGACGCTGATCACAACGCTGACATGGGCAGAGGCCATGACTCGAGCACCTGCGGTGAAGCGGGCTTTGCAGTAAAGGCTCTAGAAGCTGGGTCTCATGCAGGCCTCTCCATGCGGACGGACAGATGTGGATCAAATCTCCATCATTCGTCTCCTGGTCACTCAACTAAACTACATTTCTCAGATTCTACCGCAGGAGGCTTTGCTGTGAGATTAACTTCTGGCCGTGCACTGAGTGATGATACATGCTGCTTTTTGTCTTGTGATCTACTCTTCTCCACACACTGGGGTCAGCTGGCCAGATGGAGGGTCAGCGGTGGGCAAGGGGGCCAGTGCTAGAGCATGAGGGAGCTCCAGAGGAAGCTCCAGCATGAGTCACTACAAAGTAAACCCCCATCCCCCCCAGCTGACCATCAAGTAACTCCCTCATGGAGTTGGGAGCCGAGTAACATGTACCCCTTACACAGAGCCACTAAAATGTGGTTTCCCTAGATAGTGCAGCTTTGTTTTGCTAATAAAGAACTTAACTTCTTCAGACCTCATAGCTGGTCGCGGAGGTCTGCCTGACACCCGGCACACAGAGACTGCATGGCCCACGTGTGCAATGCTTGCATGTTGCTGGTCACGTGACCACATGGCGCCAGGGAGACACACTTTGCCCTCCCTGCTGGGGGTCCTGCAACTGTCTGGGATCTGAGGGAGGGAACTGAGGTTAGGGTTTCTGGATTCCATTTGGCCAATGAAGAGTCACTTAGAACCACACCAGAACTGCTTTTCTTCCATCCCTGGCCAGGAATGGATGGGTGAGTCCCAGCTGGACACCAGCCCCAAAGAATTCCAGTGGCATTCAGTGTGGCTCAGGGAAAGTCGGACGCCTGGCTGGGTGATGTTACCGGGAACCACACAGACCAACGTCTTGGAAGGACATACTCTGTTGTGAGTCCAGGAGCAGAAATGGCTCTATATTTATGCATGTAAGCACATACACACCATCCCTGGGCCTCCTTCTGCATTCATATATGAATACATAAGTATATATAAATATGATGTCCACATTGCGTTATAAGAAACACTGCTCTGTTGTGTGTGTACACACACATAGTACATAGGCCCTACCTAATATGCACAGATGCAAATATATACGATCATGTATATCCACATGTAGCTTCATATATTTTTCACTGGGGATCTTCAGACATATCCATTCAGGGTCTTAAAGAAACCTCCCAGAAAAACAGAAATACATCTTATTCCTCTCACAGTTTTGAGAGTCACCAAAACTCCACATGAAAGTAGAGATCAGAGACTTCAAATAAACACCAGTGTGCCATCAATAGGGCTGCTGCTGTGAGAATTACTTAAAAACCCAGTGACTCAACAGTATGTCCTGATCTCCCCTTAATTTGGGGATGTACTGGGCAGGGGATTCACACGGCTGCCAGGAATGGCAGCATGCACTCGGCCAGCAAGCCCTGGCCACCCAGCTCTGGTCTCTATACAGCTGATAGATAGGTTTTGACAAGTTCTATTAAGTACAAAGACGGCCACAGGGGCAACATGTGGAGTTGATAGAGCGAGAGGCAGAGAGGCAGACTGCAGTGTGAAGCCTGCTGAACTGACAGAACTTGCCACCACCAACGCGTGCACGGCCCTGGCCACACCCCTGGCCGTCGCCTACTGGATTTTCAGTGAGGGCTTTGGCACCTAATGGTTCTCAGGAGGGAAAGCCATCCCCTCAGTTTTCTATTTCTATCCCCAGACTGGCAGCACACTCAGGATTTTCCCGAACCCTAATCGGCCTTCCTTATTAACTCCGAATCAGCCACAGATGGCACAGGGGGAGGTGCGGCATTGCTGACACCATCCCCTTCTGCGCCACACCGGACCCCTTTCCCTACCTGCCTTGGAGGCTGCCCAGCGAGCAGAGTTGGCAGGCACACCTGGGCTGATTGCCCCTGCCTCTCTCACCATCTTGAGCACATCATCGTCACCCTCCAGAGCCCTCCTAAACAAGGTTTGGCAACTGCAAAAACAAACACTATTTTACAACGTCTTTGGATGCACTTCCAAAATGCAAAAGCAATTAATCAGGAGTCTCCCTGAGACCCTGCTCAATGTGGCTGCTGCCTCTAACACGGAGCTCAGCTTTGATGGGAGCCCAAGAAGGCTGTGAAGAGGGCCTGCAAAGTGGTAATGGGCTTCCATTATTTATTTGTTTAGAAAACTGGGGAGTAGAACTTAAGCTGTAAGCACATAGATAATCCATCCAAGGCCCTCCCGACAGTGAGGTCTTTAACTCCCTGCCTGAGCATTCTGCTTGGAAAAGGATGGATATGTTCACCATGTCTGGCATGGATCCAAACATTTCCTCTTGCGCTGTGTGTGTGTGTGTGTGTGTGTGTGTGTGTGTGTGTGTGTGTGTGTGTGTATGCATGTGTGCACATGCATGTATGAGAACATATTTAAACAAGCTATATTGGGGATATCTGAATATCTTTGAGTCTAATTTAAAGACTGCTGTTTCTAATGTCCAGGCTGCCCTATCAGTAGGGCAGGATTTCTGTGTATTTGTTCTGGGATATTTATGTAATTTTGTGGGAAATCAGAACCTCTGGGAGACTCTGTCATTTTGCAATGTAGTCTCAAGACGTGGCATAATCATCTTCATAATTGATTGTAGGGAAGGAAGTCACTTGGAGTCTAAGCTAGTCTCAGCAGTGAACTTTGTCCTTGGTAGTTTATTACTGAAGTGGAAATATCTTGATGGATCTGTAATTCTCTGCTTTATACTGTTGCAGACACCATGTCCTTCCTACACCACAGGCTGACAAGGCAAGAAGTGCTCAGGCATATTTGGTCTTCTGAACATAGTGCTGAGGGAAGGGAAATGAAAGTGACCAGTTGCATGCAAGGTTTCTTTAAGAAATAAACTTTGGTCAGGTAAGAGTGGGATTGTTTGTAAGCCATGTTTGCATAGAACTTTTTTTTTGCTGTGTGTTTTCTTTTTGCTTCTTTGTTCTTTAATCATCTTTTAGTAGTTATATAAAGGAGTTTCAATTTGGCATATCAATTTATGAGTATAATGCATCTTGATTCATACCATGCCTCTCCTCACCCAACCCCTGAAATTACCTGGCTCCATTTTTACTGATGCACGTCTGGAATCTGTTTCTGACTGGAATCTGTTTCTCTGCAGTCCATTGTTATACACTTATAACAACTCAAAATGATGTTCGAAAAGCTGTCTTTTCCATGAAGTTTTATCTAATTCATTTTCTGTGTTCTTGTCTGTCATTTTCTCACTGGATACCTGATTAAGTCGGGCTCTGTCTGTCTCTGTTTCTCTCTCTGTCTCTATCGCTCTCTCTCTCTCTCTCCACACACACACACACACACACACACACACACACACACACACACACACACACACTGCTTCTACTAAGCTACACCAACCCTGTGGCCATTTTTTAAAAACCTTTACTTGCTTTTATTTTTTTACCACTTATTTAGAATGGTAAGTATGTTGAAAGAAGAGTGAAATATGTACTTGTTTTATTGTTATTTTGCAGCACTTAGCCAATAGTTATGTTTAGCATATATTCTTCAGATGGATGGATTCATGCATGATGATGGATAAATGAATAAACAAATTGTATCCATTGTTATGCTACATGATGTCAACATCTCAGAATGGAACCTCATCTGATAGAGATGTTGGTATCTCTTTGTTTTAGGTGGAAAATTGCTTGCCCCAAATCTGTGTCCAGTTGGACTCTTTCAAGGTGAGAAACAAATCGTTGCTGAGACAATTTGTTTTGTTAAACCAAGTTCATGCTTGACTTAGGGTGTCCTTATCAGAAGAGGGGAGGAGACACACAGGAGGAAAATGCTTTTAGGAGAAAAATACAAAGACTCAATGCCTACCTGCTTCTTTCTAGTTATACAAAACTATACATATATATGTAAACATAAATGAGATATGGAGCAAGAGATCTCTCTTTCTTTTTAATTTTTGCTTTTTGATGATTCTTTCTCCCTAGAAGGAAACTAATGTCTAGTATCATTAAGTATTATCATTACCAAGTGATGGCGGCCCCTACACCTGACACACTTTCCTGGAACACAGGAGCTTCTTTCGGAAGGATTCAGCATACCCTGCTAGACTTCTGCCAAAGATGTCTCCAAGAGCGAGCTACTCCAGCACCAGAGTGAACATGATGTCCAACTGAGAGCATCCAGAGCTTTGTGGTCCTCAAAGAGCTGGCCTTCTGATGCCAGGACTGAAGGAAAGGCAGGGACAGGAGAGAAAACAGAATTTTCTTTTTAAAAAAGGAAGAGGAGACAGGCCTGGGGCCCAAGTTCAGGTCCCAAGTCACAAGATGAGGGTCACAGTGATGGATGGAGGCCATGTTGGCTGGTCCCACAGGCAGGGAGAGTCCCATGAGTGGCAGACACAAAGCGAGCTTGCCTCTCTCTGGTGCTGTGGGAGGCACACGTGACAGGGAAGGAGCAGACGAGGTTGGCAGGCCAGCAGTGGTACAGAGAGAACCCCAAAGTGTCTAGAACTCAAATTCCACCTTGGCATTTTCTTTTCCAAGTATTTGGCTGCCTCTCCTTCTTTTTCCTGTCAGGCTTACTTTCAAATAAAACCTCAACCAAGGCTACAATTTAAGTTCTTCCAAAGAAGCCATAAGTAATGTACAATTTGGGGTGATGCCTTGATGGAGTCTTATTTCTTCAACTTGTAAGTTCTGGGCGATCTGAATAAGACATTAAAGCAGAGTGACCACAGAAGCCTCACTAATTCACACTAATTACCTGGAGGACCTTCTGAGTGAATGGTGAAAAGCTGAATCTACAAAGTGTTTTTTAAGAGAAATTCAATTTTATTTCCTTCAAGGATAGGCACTATGCAGGAATACCCCCTACATGGCGGAGTACCGGCCTGCAGAGGATGTGGATTCATGAAGAGGTAAGAATGGCTTGTAATTAGTCCATCGTTTGTTTGTATGGCAGAGGGTGCTTGGAGGTGCTTGAGGATGCTTGAAAGCAGTGTGTGCTCTTCAGGCATTTGAGTATTTCCCCAGGAATGTGTTTGTGCAGCTAATTGGTTGTGTGGAGCCAAGGCTTGCAGTGTCCTTACCTGTGTTCACGGGGGACCGTAGGGTGATGAGGCAGCTAAGGATTTTGAATGACACCAGAAGACAGCAGAGAACACTGCCTGGGAGATAGGGTCTCCATGGACACGAAGTGTGAAGGAATGGACAGCTGGCCCTCACTGGGCCAGTACCACTCAGTGACTTGATCACCAAATGTCAGATGTGGAATCATGTCACTCAGAGGCAGCATTGACTCATTCTTTATCAACCAGGAGTCAACATGGCCTCAAAGGTGAATTCGCTTTCTGCTTTCAGCCTGTGAAATATGAATGCTGACTTAGGGGTCAAAGGACGTGGCCTGGAACTTGAACTCCACTGTCAGCTGCATGTCTCTTGGTGTATTATTTAATGCATGGTCTCCCTGTTTGCTGTTCAACTAGATGAGGAGATCTCATGAGATAGTCTATGCACTTATGTTCTCTGTAAACCATAAGCCATATACAATTGTAAAAAAAATACTATTGTCTGAAAAATAGCTACAATACTTCAGCAATTCAAAAGTGCAGAAGATTGGCTTTCCCATCTACAAGTTCCAAGAGTGTAGTGTTTGCTTTCTGAATCAGAGAGATCTGATTTGAATCCCTGCATTTGTCTTGGTAAGAGTGTTTCTGTCATGATATTAAACCGCTCGACCTCTTAATTACATACATGTCAAGTGGAACTGGAAAAATAACTGCTTAAAAGAGGTGTGCAGTGCTTTCCATGGTACCTAGCATGTAACAAGTACCTAATGCTATCTCAACATGATACCAAAGAATTCCTGCCACCACAGGGTATACACAAAGAACTCGCTCCAGTGCTTCTCCTGGAGAACAAATCATGTAGGAGTCAACCCGAAGATCAGTTCTGGGAAGCTGAACAGTCTAAGGGGGGAGCCGTGTAACCTAAGGAGTACCATGCAGTAGTGAATAAGAACAGGTTAAAGATGCTAACAAGAAAATTCTAAAACATTACAGGAAAACATAAAGCATAGAATACAACTGGAGATGCAGCTTTTATGCTAATTACAACCCATGGTTTAAAAACAATCTCCGTTTTGGAAGAACTCACCTAATACACACTGGAGATGGATGGAGAGAATTAGAATGGTATGGCAGGGTGGGGTGGGAGAGTAAAAAATGGATGAGTAAACGAACACTGGCAGTGTATGCCATGAACTCCTAAAGTGCGATTAATTTGTCCTCCTGCAAAGCTGGAAGAGGCTCGTGAGTGGGGACAGAGTGGCCCTTGATCGCGTCTCTCTTCTTCCTCAGCTGTCCTTGGTGATAATTCTTATTTGCACCATTGTAGGAGCCAGTGGCCAGCCTTCTTAGAACCAAGGCCAGCCTAATTTAGTTCCTAGTTGTAACTTCAACCCCTTTCTGTTATGAGGCATTACTGGTAAACTCATCTCTTTCCTGCTAAAGATAGTTACAAGAATCTTTTCTCAAAAGAATGTCCACAAAATATAATGTGCTCATATAGGATAAAAAAATCATGAGCAATCTGATATTGCTTCTGAAGGTTAGAGTAGAGTGATCATGAAAATATTTGTGGTAGAGTTGGTGAAATAAATGTGGTCTATCTGTTCAAAGGACTAATACACAGTTATGAAAAGAGCAAAAACAGCTCTCAAATAACAATGAAAATTGCAAAGACTGTTAAGGTTAAAAATGTTATAAAAACAACATTTTTAAATGTCACATTATTTTATGTATATAACCACATGTGTCAAAAGCTGATTTCTGAAAACAAATCCAAAGTTTTAAGGACATGCCTTTAGTTTATAGATTATCAGGTGCGTTTGTTTACTACTGTTCCATGTATTTGGCTTGTGTCATAAATACGTTTATTAACAGAAAACAAGTGAAAGAAAAAAGTTGTATTTCTAGGTGATGATACAAAAGATAGCATTAGTTTGAATGACTGTTCACAACATTCAGGTCTCAGAAATGATCATCTTATAAACTTTACATTCAACCTGAAAAACTCTACACACATACGAAATGATGAAAGTAATGACATTGATCAAGATGCCCTCTACTGATAACCTGGCATGTTGAATTAAAACTTCTCAAATATAAATAACAATAATATAAAAAATAATAATGCCTCTCATTTTGCTCATATACAAAGTGAAACTAATGGCAATACCTATCCTGCAAGGGTAGGCACGCAACAGAAGAGCATTTTTTTCTGTGTAAATGTGAGATACAAAATCACGAGGTGGTAAGAATGCCCTAGAATCAGACTTGCTTCCATTAAATCCCACTGCAATTGCTTTCTGGTTATAAGACACCAAGCAAGTTTGTTTGTTAACTCTCCCTCAGTCTCAGCTATCCAATCTACAAATAATCATAATAAATGTACTCATGCCATAGCTTGGCTATGTTATGAGGATTAATTCAAGCAGTATTTGTAAAGCACTTCCATAATTCATAACAAGCATTACATGTGTGCAATAAATAACTACAATGCTATGTGGAACACTTAGAGGTTGGATTCAACTCCTTGTCCAGGTCAAGAGTTACTAATACAATGAAGCTGCCAGTTTTCAAAGCCTTTTTTTTGGTATGTGTTTGTATACATTTATGAACAATACATCAAGGGTGCCGAGCTCACCCAGTAAAGCTCGCCCAGTAAAATACAAGCAAAATGTCTCAGTGAAAGAGAATTGTTGTGTTCTTTTTCTTTTTCCAGACTGGTTTCAGTAGGTCTGCTCAAATCAATATTGTAGCTTGAAAAAACTATATATATATATATTTTTTTTTCCTGAACAAGGACAGATTTATCCATGAAAGGATCTGGCATGCTAATTGAAAGGTCTTTATTAGTGCCTGCTCCTGTCAGGAGCCATCTTTTAAATCAAGATGGCTGCCACTTAAATCAAGAATCAATTAGAAACATTAATAAAACAACCTTGTCAACTCCCATCAGACCAAGGCCAGACCTTTTTCTTCTCTATTAAGCATGCTATTGCTAATCACTATTTTTTTTATCAATATCTCAGAAACATGATCTGTAATTTACATTCCCTAACTGAATTATTTCACTTGGTCACTGACTCGGTGTAGAAAGGATTCTCCCTGGGGAAGGGGTGGGGTGGGGAGGGGAGGAAGGTCGAGTTTGAATTCTCTGTCATGTGATTCACAAAAAAAATAAAAAATTATTTCCAAAGACTAGAAGATGCAAGACAGAATATGTTCTGCAAAGGGAAAGAAAAAAATAATGGATGGATTTGGAGGGACTCCTTTGGTACAAAAAGTACAAAAAGAAAATGTTCACAAAGCAAGAGGCAGGGTTAAATTTGTGAATTGTAAGATCAAGTTCACAAAGTATCCATTCCACCAAGAAGTTCATCAGAATTCAACAAGCATTTTCCCCGTGGGGATGTCTCTACCTCTGGGTGAACTGCTGCAGACCCCAGAGACAGCAGAGGAAGATTCACAAACTGACCCCATAACACACACAGAATAAGAGACGAGGGAAATTCAGGCTCCAATGGAATATGCACCTGTAGGGTCTGGAGGATGGGGTGGCAGGAGACTCAGCCTGGGTCCAATACTAGGACTAGCACTCCTTTCGCTGTTGATCTCTTTCATTGTTTGTGTTGAGGGATGGGAAGGAGAGTGTATAGCACATAGTCTTAAGCTTCCAGTTAGAAATAGTATTATGAATTACTTGGTCTAAGATACTTTATTCATGGATCCCTTTAGAATCAGCCTACAAGTCTCCAGGCAGCACACAATACCTCAAGTCCAGAAACTGCCATTTCCCGTTCTTGGCTGTTCATATTCCTTCAAGATCCTTCCATTGGTCCATCAGCATCTCTTTGTATCCTGATTCTGTGGTTCTGAGTCCCGCAGTTGGCATGAGGTCCATCACTAATGTGGAGCAGCACAGCCCGGGTGGGAGACAGAAAACCAGATGTGGGTCTTCAGTCTGACCACATCTGAATGCTGTGCCCTTTGAGTGACTCTTCTGTGGGAAAATTCTCATTAGCAAAAAATAACTGAAGCTTTCATCACACAGCAGGAAGTTAGAAGATTCATGAGTCAGGTGTGTGAAAATAGCATTTGTAAAGCACCAGGAGTGTAGTTTTTATCACATGCAATTTCAGTGGAATAGCTCATGAGATTTCCTGAAGGACTTCCTGTAGTTTACCTCGTTCTTCTCATTTCTGGCCTCAAGGTCTTGATTTTCTACAATCGTTCCCAAGTATTGTGTGTTCCCCACCAAGAGTTTAGAGGCTTGTTGTGTTTTGTTTTGATCCTGCTTTGCTTGCGTCTTTCTGGGGATGGAACTGAGAGAAGGCTCTGATAAGCAAGCATTCTACCACTGACCCACTGAGATTTTTATCTGCGATTTTTGTCTCCAGTGCATAGATGTAAGAACTCTGTAGATCAAGTTCATGTAATTGTGATATAGATTGTCTACCAAATCCTTTTAGGAAGGGTAATGCATGAAGATGACATTGATTTTTAATGCGATGAGTTTTATTCACACTTTAAAACATTCCTTGCATTTTGATTGCTTTTTTCCCCCTGGTCTATGATGTGGGGGCTGGATCAACCTTGATTTTCCACATCAGTGTTCAGAAGTTCTAATGTCATTTATCAAAGAAATTTGATTTTGTTCATGCAATTGAGGTTCAAACTTCATTATTTGCTAAAGTTTTGCATATATCTCTGTTTGAGGGCCTTTCAGTGTTTTCTTTTAGCCAATTTATCCATTGGTGACTTGTTATCGTGCATTTAATTATTTACAAAATATCTACAAATATAAGTTTTAGAATAGGGATAATCAGTATCCATCCTTTTAAGGAAAACTTTTTACATGTATATTAATTTTAGAATAAGCACTGTTTACTAACAGACAAACCCAACAAAACAGTTGAAGTGTCTTTAAATTGAAGGGAGACCGATGCCATTATTATAGTGAACTTCCTTTTCCAAATCAGGGTACATTTTTATCATTTGCTCAGTATTTATTTCTGTCTTTCAACAGTGCTATAAAGTGTTCTTTGTAAAGGTCTTGTGAATCTCTTATCAAATTTCTCCTCAGGCATTTCATCATATGGGGGTTGCTGTAATTGATGGGAATTATGTTTTCCATTATGTTTTCTGACTATTGATTGTTTGTGTACATTGATTTATGTTGATTAAGTTCAAAGCCTACTACCTTATTGTAAATTCTTCATAGAATTATTATTTGTAGCTGTTTCTACTTGGCTCTCTTAGATTATCTAGCAATCAATTTTATGCCCTGACTTTTGCAATGAATAATTCTCTTTCCTTCTATTTGTTTCTTTTGACTTCTAATTGTTACCTAAGTGCAGCATTAAACAACAGGAGGGACAGTGGGCATCTTGTCTGGTTCCAGAACCTATTCATGAGTCTCTCACGCTCCTATAAGCGGATGCTGAGTTATGAGTGGAAAATATATGCATGTAATTCTATCATAATTTTATCTACATAACTCACCTATCAACATATTTATATTTACACTCCTATCCATATCCAAAGATGTAAACCTATATGTTATATATATAAAGATAGAAATCTATAACTATATATCCATCTCTACCTGTTTTATATATATATATATGTTAACATAATCATAAATGAGAGAGATGTATCTCGACGGTTTTACATTTCCTTTGATAACTTTTTATTAAGCCAAATTGTTCAACAAACTTACTTGAGTGTTCAGTTTCATGAATTTAGATACATGTGTATATTATGGGTACATTACCTCAATAAAGCTATAAACATATCCATCACCCAAGATATTACTCAAGCATCTTTGGAGCCTTTCTTCCCCATTCTCTTCCACAGTTCACCTATGTTTCCTGTACAAATCCTCCAGTATATACTCACTTCAGTTGTGAGAGGAAATCAACTAAATGAATAATAACTCAGATCCTGTTGCTGTGTTGTGTACATCAATATTTCATTACTTTTTTGGTTTGGTTTGTTTCTTTTTGGTTTTGGTTTTGTTTGCCAGTGCCTGGGTTGAACTTAGGACCTTGTATTTGCTCTCCTTATGTACTGGTCTGGAGCTCTTCTATATGAGCCAAGTCCTCAGCTTGACTTTTTGATGGCTAATTGGAGATAGAATATCACAGGTTTTTCTGCCTAGGCTGGCTTCAAACCAGTCTCCAGATCTCAGCCTTCCAAGTAGCTGGGAGTCCAGGTATAAGCCACCAGTGCCTAGCTAGTATTTAATTACTTTTCATTGCTGACTGGTATTCAGTAACACAAACTAATCACAATTGGTTTGTTAAATACTCTCTTGATGTTCAGTCAAGTTGAGATTAGTACAGTGAATTGGCTGAGACCATTATTTGCACAAAGGTTTATGTTCACCTTTTCCCATTTCTTCTAGGTATCTAGAAGATGCACCTTTGAGTGCATTGATGGGTTCACATAGCAGATACAGGACTGGCATTTTATGACATTGCCAAACTGTTTTTCATAGTGGTTGTACCACTTTCTGTTCCTCTCAACCATTAGTCAGAGTTGGGTTTTTACCTCATGATCGTCACCACTTGGCAAACAGCTATTTTCATTTTACCTCTTTAGTGTCATCTCATCTTGCCCATACCTCACATTTCCTTAAAGATTTGTAAGACGACAAGTTTCTCCTGATCCGATTTGCCATTCATGTATTTTCTTCAGCAAAGCATCTATTCAAACATTTTCCATACATGTTACTTGTGTTGTTAGTGTTCCCATTATTAAGTTTGTTGAGATCTATAATAAGATAGATACTTTGCACTTGTTAAATTTTGCCTTTTTTCAGCATTTAAAGAGATGGCCACTCAATATGCCTTTCTTGGACTTTTAAAAAATGTAATGAATTTCCTAATGATGAAAGATCTTTGCCTTCTTGGAATAAATGGTATAAAGTATGCTTCTGGAATCATTTTGCATCCCCTTTGTTTAAGATTTACACACCAGAGGTAAAATTGTTCATTTATATTTTTGTGCCATGTGTGTCAGGTTTTAACATCAATCTTAAACACTTGTTGACAAATAAATTATGTCTAAAAACCATTAGGACATTGGATTTCTTTTAATTTAGTCAGATTTTGAGTCAGCAGGAGCCATATATAAAGTGGTATTAAAAAAATTGCCCTCACCTTGCAAAAAATGGGACTCATACAATGAGGAATGAAGATGAACCTAAGGTAGCTTGGATGCCAGAAAATTAGCTTTACAAAATCACCCAACAATAAGGAATATCAAAGGAAAGCAAGGGTCCAAGAGTGTCTGTCCCCAGTAGCAAACCTGGACCAATGTGAGCAACTGAATAAACCAAACAGTATTGAATTAGCCTGGTAGAAGTGAAAGATTGAATAAATAAGTGGGGGGAAATAGACATATATCCTACAAATTCCAAATAATTTAAGTAAATACTCTACCCAGAAATAGGAGAAAAGGAGCTCTTCATTCCTTAAGTAATGTTGGTACACAGAGACTTTCCTTCCAAAGAGCACAGTTTACAAAACTAGAAGAATCATTTTACAGTGGAATGACTGGTAAGCACTCACTTGGCCAACACCAACATTGTCAGGTCAACAATCATAGTGACAAGTGATATAAAGAAAACACACCCCAATATGATGCCAAGAACATGGTATTCCCGTCTCTGGTCTCTGATCTTTCTTTCCTGATCATTCAACCTCAATCAAGTTGCAAGAAACCATCACACCAATCCCAACTGAGTGACATTCCACAAAATAATGGACTGATGTCAAAGCTATCAGAGTCATCCAAAAGAAATCCTGGAAAGTCACAGCTCTAGCTAAAAGGATTCTAAGAAGTTCTTGTCAAGGGGAGAAACTGGGAGAAAATGAGGGAGAGGGTGACACTGTTCAAAAAGAAATATACTCATAAGAAATTACTTATGTAATGTAACCCCGCTGTATATCACCTTTACAATATGATAAATTAATAAATACAAGTACTTGTCAATGATTGAACTCAAACACAAAACAAAACAAAGCAACAAAAGCAATAGCAAAACTTTTTCTCTACTTCTTTTCTTGGAGGTGTTGTGGATAACTTCCATCATGTCATTTCTATTTTTTTCCTCTTTTTCTACTGAGTCACCATTTTCCTAAGAAATTAACTGTTTCATCCAGGTTTTCCAGTATATTCAACAGAGTCTAGAAATATTTAATTCACAGAGGCAGTTAGCATGTCACTTGGTCATTAATGATGATAACCGTGATTTTTTTAAATTAGAAACAGAAATTAGGACTCACCCAGAGGGATGAAATCAGAGAAGAAAAGTGTAGAACAGATCAGGCAAGCCCTTCAACTAGAGCTTTCCACCCTTGCCTTGCTCAGCTGGACTGTTAGATGATTTCTTGCTTCAGCAGTCAGGTATGGGATTGGCATTGTGGACCTCAGACCACACCATTTAAACATGAGAAACCACCCAGGTAGAATGTCTCATAAAACAAGATGTACATGTTAGGGAGATTTAGGGCCCAAGTGGCTCCTGGCTGGCCAGTCCCTTAGGTACAAGACCTCAGCCACTGGTACCCTGGGTGCAGCTAATGCTCAGAATGTAGCTTTGGTGGCAGAGGGCTCAGTGTCTGACAAAGTTCTGATCTAGGTTAGGGCTCAATGCCAAAGGCTCTTTGGAATAAGATCGTGTCTTTATTAATGAGCTCCAACCCTATCTCTCTGGTAGGAATGATGGGAGAAGGTGTCTCTTTGGTGCTATTCAAATGAACAGGCGATAACAGTGGGTGTTTTTAAAACTCTCTCCCCATCATAGGAGGATGGAGCTCATTAGTGAGGGGAATGATTTTGCTAGGGAAAGGCTGTTACAATAAGAAAACACAACCTACTCAGGATGAACCAGATCCAAGTCAATTAGACTGGGGAAAAAAAGGAAGGAGAAAATGTGTGTGTGTGTGTGTGTGTGTGTGTGTGCGTGCGTGTGTGTGTGTGTGTGTGTGTGTGTGTGTGTGTGAGCTTCAAAAACACTACCTCTTTTCTTTCCATTCATTTGAATAACAGCGAGAGGACTGTTACGTTTTTTAATCATTTTTTTCCCTTGAATCAGTCTGGATCTCATTAATAGAGGAATGATCTCACTTAAAAGACCTGGTGTTAAACTCCTGTTCAACTGAGATTAACCAAATGAAATGTGATTTGGCCAAAAAAGAAAAATCTAAAGTATTATATCTATTTCTAATACATTACAATCTGACTTTTAAAAGGAAAAAAAAGGATACGCATGACATTTCTTATTCATCTCCTTTGATATATCTGGAGCACATTTTCCTAGGTAAACTAATACTGAAATTGTAGTGAAATATAGTTAGACACAGAAAATTACCCAAAAAGAGGACATGTTGGGAGAAGGAGGAGGACCTGGTAATCTATGTCCATTCTGGAGGGTAGACACTTGCCCAGCCAGGATATTTTTTCCTAAGTTCTGTCAGGGACTTTCACTTTATTAATTTTGCTAGGCCACAGTTGATAAATGCTTGACTTGAAGGTTCCAGCACATATGACGTTTGGGGCACCATTTGCATTGTGGGATATTTAGCAATGGCCTATTCTCACCCACTAATGCCGGTGGCACCCTCTAACCCACTCCTGATACCCAGAAACATCTCTGAACATTGTGGCCTTCTCCCTGAATGGGGAGAAAGAGACAATGGGGACCTAATCTTCACTAGAAGGCAAAAAGAAGGGCAGTTCAGACCACAGTACATGGGCCTGGGTGTAATTAGTCATCCCAGCTATGTTCCAAAAGTTTCTCTGAAGCACCTTGACCTTTATCCCTGTCTCACCTGACCTGCTCTGCATCTTACTCCAGGATAATCTGATGAGAAGATGGGCTAGGGACACCAGAAACAGTGCTCTGGAGTGGGAGGTGGTGCCTCCCGAGGTTCTCTCTACTCTAGAAGACAGCCAGGTATGACAGATGATAGAGCCTTTGGAAATAGAAACAGCAAAGGTGGAGTCTTTGCAGTTATTTCCTAGATAAATTCATCAGTGACTACTTAACCTGTTGGAGTGTATGAATGGCTCCCGAGTTACCATGTTTCAATTTATGATTCTTTGGCTTCACAATGGTAGAAAAACCATCCGATTGAGTTGAAGCCATGTATGTGGATCTTTTTCCAGTCTAGTCCCTCTCCTGACACTGGGAAGAGGTGGTAAGCCACAGCTCCCAGATCAGGAGAGAAAACTACCAATAACTTACAGCATATTATCTTGTTAAGCTTTGGTGCTCCATCCATTAAGTGTATTAAATACATGTCCACCTTATGATCACCTTGTCTGGATGTAGCCTTTTTGTAACTCAGTGAGATCTGTGATTAAAGGTAGGACCAGAGATATGCTTATAGCAGATATCAAGAGAGAAAGAAGAGGAAAGAGAAGGGAGGAAAGAAGGGAGAAAGAAAGGCAGGTATAGAGAAGAGGAGACGAATGAAGGAGGGAGAGAGGAGGAAGGAAGATAGAGAAAGAAAGAGAGAAAGAAGGAAAGAAAAGAGATAAGGAAAGAAAGAAGGAAAGGAAAAGAGAGAAAGAAACAAAAGAAAGAGAAAGAAAGAAAGAAAGGAAGGAAGGAAAAAAAGAAGGAAGGAAGGATGGAAGGAAGGAAGGAGGGAAGGAGGGAAAGAAGGAAGAAGAGAGAAAGGAAGAAGAAAGAAAGGAGGGAGGAAGAGAGAGAAAGAAGGAAAGAAAAGAAAGAATGAAAGAAAGATGGATGTAAAAGAAAGAAGGAAGGAAAGAAATAGGAAAGAAAGTATGAAAGAAAGAAAGAAAATAGAGAAAGAAAGGAGAGAAAGGATAGAAAGAAGAAAGGAAAGAAGGAAAGAAAAGAGAAAAAGGAAAGGAAGACAGAAAAAGAAAAGAAGAAAGAGAGAAAAGGAGGAGGGAGGGACAGAGGGAAAAAAAGTAGCAAGAAGAGGAAGAATAGTTGGAGGAGGGTGAGGAAAAGAGAATGAGGGGAGGAAGAAGAAAAGAAAAAGGAGGAGAAGGACAAGAGCAAAGACAAGGGGCAAGATGAGGACAAATACCCTGGCATCTCCTCCTCCTGTCTCCAGATCTCTAGCTCTGGGTTCCGTGACCATGTCAAGTGGAAGTCCATGTATGGAGGGGAACTGCAGAACAGTTTCACAGTTCAGCCATTTTACTTGATGAAGTCAGAGAGAGCTGTGTCTTGAGCAAAAGTGCCCAGGACCAGCCCTAGCACCCAACAGCATGGAGAAGTTCTCATTATCCAGCACTCTTTTCTTCTGTGGTGGGTCTACTACTGGCTTTTAAACCAGAAACACTGTGACACTTGAGTAAAATTCAATCTCTAGTGCCAGACTTAGATGCTATGGGCACTACTGATGATGATTGGTTGTCGAGAGCTTAGCAGAGCCACCTCTAGGGAGACTTGGACACATTCTTATGTCTTTGCAATGGAGAAGAAACTGTTGGCATGAGACTCTAAGTCTGGGTTTGAAAACCCCACACAGACACACTGGGAATATTTTAGGCTCTGCAGACATCTGTCACAGACACTCAGTTCAACTGTGATAGTGCAAAAGCAGCTGTCGACAGTTTCTAACTAAATGGGTGTAGTTGTGTCCCAATAAAACTTTATTTCCAAGAGCAATGGGCTAGCCTTGGCCCATGGGCTGTTTGTGGAACCCTGCTTTGTAGCATTAAAGAAAATTGCTCACTCTCTCTCTCTTCAAAGAGAGACTCCATGGGATTTCCTGGCATGTAGAAACCAGTCTGTAGCTCACTGTGGAGTGGGAGAATGGGATTCAAGTTTACAAAGCACTTCTTTTTGTCTAATGGTTCATGTTTAATGTAAACATTAGGGTTATATTATTCACACTTAAAATATACCACTGATCAGGAGATTATGAAACATGATTTGAAAGAAGAGACAGACCTAATTGCATAGGAAGAAAATCATTTTCCACAGGGTATATGCTTCTCTTGCAGAAAATGCACGTCAGCCTCCTTGGCAAATTCACAGCCTGGCATTCCAGCATTCTTAGTATTCATGCATGCCACTAATGGATTTACAATTGCAAATCAGCCCTGTACAGGAGCTGCTGATATTTTAGACTGTGTTTATTATGTCTCTTGTGTGCCTGCACGCCTGTGTGATGATCCCTATTTCTTCTCCCCGAACAATTAGCAGCAGACCGACCTCCCTTTGTTCATATTAGCATGGGCTCTATGATGTGGGGAAGGAATGGCTTGCACATTCAGTGTCCCTGTCTTTCCAGCCACAGAGCAGGTTGCTTTCACCAGAATACATGAGTGCAGCTCTCCCTTGGGTCTCTCTGCATTCAGCGTATGTAGGGAGGTCTGACATGGTCTCTACATCAGCTGGTCACAGTGTCCACAGACAGTCCCCAGTGTCATCACTCTGCCCCTGTTAGCAGATTCCTCCCACACAGCCCCTGGTGCGGCCAGCTCTCTGCCACCTCTCCTGTCCCTGGATCTTCTTTGGTTCTTTTAGAGATGCATCCCCTTCAAATACACTGGTCAGGATGGTCACTCATTCTTCTCCTTGTATCAATTAGACTAGACACCTGGAAAGGTGGGGTAGACTTGGGTTGCAAACAGTTGCAGGTTTGTACCCCAGTTCTGCTGACTGGGTGGCCTTTGTCTACTCGCTGGGATCTCTGCCACCTGCTTTGGGTTGAATCATCCTCCCTGAATGCATAAGATCAAAGCCCACATCCACAGAACTCAGAATGTACTTTTTATTTGGAGGGAGGGCTTTTAAAGATGTAATGAAGTCATTAGAAATGGAAAAAGGAATCATGGGGGAATACAACTAAAGTATTCCACTCACATGCATGAAAATGAAGCCAGGTAACTCAAGGGATGTGGAATTTTGGAAAAAAGTGGAGGGAAATGATCAAAAGGGACGACATTGATCATGATACAGTGTACCCATAAATTGACACATTAAACTAAAACCCCTTTACAAATACTTAAAGAAAATAAATATAAAAGAATGATGTCATTAGGGTGGACTCTAATCCCCTATGACTGACATCCTCTTAAGAAGAGGACGTTTGCTCTCTGACATGCCAGAGGGAGAATGCCATGGGAAGACAGGAAAGACAGCTATCTGGAAGTTAAGGAGAGATGCTCAGAAGGAAGCTACCGGCTGCCATGTGCACCTTGGTTCTATAGACTGTACATGGGTGTGATGAAGCATTTTGCTTTACTGTGTGAAACAGTCTCTGGTACCTTATTCTGTACAGCAACCTGAGAAATTGCCTAACACAGTGGAGGTGTATTGGTATTGATGGGGCTCAAGACATACCACCACCAAATAGACCTGAACGTACCAATTTAAAATATGCTTCTACAAGACAAAGGTTATTATGAGCTGGAAATTTTATAAAATTATATTTATTTTTGCTGTAAAGGTGATGTACACAGGGGTTACAGTTACATAGGTAATGAGTACATTTCTTTTTAAACAATGTCACATCTTCCCTTGTTTTCTCCCAGGTTTTCCCTCCCCTACAAGTAGTGTAGTTCACTTTGAGTAAATGTGGACACATAGGTAGCTCCAACAGATTCCCTGGTATAGGAGACATTTATATCATAAAGTGATTTATATCGAATGTAAATCATTCCCTCTCTATGAGGTAAGGGGGCCAGGGTCAATGGTGTTTCTCATCAAAGAATGTCCAGCTTCTTTCATAGTGCTTTTCTTAACTAGATATTTTGCACAGACTTCTCTCTCTCTCTGTGTGTGTGTGTGTGCGTGTGTGTGTGTCTGTCTGTCTCTCTCTCTCTCACGCACACAGATTAATTTTTTTTCTTTCTCTTAGCATATAATGATATATGTAAGCCTTACATCTAAGAACAATGTTTGAGATCTACTCTAGAGACTTGCTTTTCTCTCTGTGTTATCTTCCATCTATACAGAAGGAACAAACCTTACTGGTATTAGGACTCTCAAGCTGTTAGTTTTAAAAACTTCAGGAGATGCCTCAACTACCAGTTATGGAGAGTAGAAAGAAACTTCTTTCCCCAGAGGCAACTTTGAATATAGAAGCAATTGCGAAGTCTCAGAACACATTGTGTAGATGTCATGGTAGGAAATAGGATCCAGCAAGGTAAAGTGTATACTGAATGACCAGGCACTTTATGGTGTTTTGGCACAAGATGTATGGGAACTTACTTCTGGTGCTGTACCCTTCCAGAGGGGAGCAGGTTCCACTGTTAGAGAGTTCTTTCTTAGTCTATGTGATACCGATTTCTGGTACCTCATTTTTTTGTGGCTCATGATTAGCATTCAGGGATTTGCAAATTGAGTAAGATGTTGAATATAACATATGTGTCTCTGAGTTCACCTTCTTGAGACCAAATGAGGCTGACCTTTAATTGACTCTCATACAATAGGAATTCTTTCCACTTCTCTTCTAGGTTTTGAAGGATCTAGCCTAATGTATTTCTATGGCCCACACAGCTTGGCTCCAGGAACAGCTGGGATCCCAGCCTCCCCTCTGCCCTTTGTGCTCAGGATAACTATTTTGGTTGATTTTCACACTTACGTACTAGACCTCACAAGGTTTGTCAAGATAGAAAAGATGTTCTTTAATTAGGTTAATATTTTATTTACTTTGGATTCAGCCTCTGGTTATGTCTAACAAAGGTTCTTTTTACAATCTAGCCAAATACCACAGAATCAATCAACAGGACACAAATTTACTTTTTCAAAAGATACTATTTGGATGAGTTTACATTTGAACGTTGATGTTTGTGTTTCTTTGAAATTCTGTGCTTCCTTCTTTGCCTCTGAGGAAGCTCTTCGGGGACAGCCAGCAGCTTACACACACTTCCCTCAGGTATCAAGTTTCAGGATGGTTCTTCTGCTGCCCCCTCTGTGTAATGAAATGATCAGGAAAGAGAATGCAAGAGACAACAGACAGACAGAGGCACAGAGAGAGGAATACAAAACAGAGCTGAGAGACAGAAAATAAAGATTAGTAAGGAGAGTAAAAAGAAAGAGATTGCAGAAAAAGGAAGGAAGGAAGGAAGGAAGGAAGGAAGGTGAAGATGAAGAAGACAAAAAAGACGAAGAAGAAGGAGGAGGAGGAAGAGGAAGAGGAGCAAGTCAAAGAGGAAGGGAGAAAGAGAGTAAGAGATGTTTCGGGAATAGTTTAACTAGAAATCAGAGAACTCAATATCATAAATTGTCATCTTCTTCTTCCCCTAGATTGCTGATTTTTTAAGGGCTTACTTTCTTGAGCTCATTGTATATTCTGGATATTAGGCCATTGTCTGGGAAAGATCTTCTCCTGTTCTGTAGGCTGCCTTTAGTTTGCTAGCTATGTCTCATCACGCAGAAACTTCTGAGTTTGATGCAATCTCATTTGTCGATTTTCTCTTTGATTTGCTGAGGCCTTGGCACTTTATCCAGAAAGTTTGTGCTAAGAAGTTTTAATGTCTCTCCTACTCCTTCCTGTAGTAATTTCAATATCTCAAGTCTTACATTGAGTTCTTTGATCCATATTGAATTAACATTAGGACAACATGACAGATAGGGACCCAGGTTCAGTTTTTAGTGTACGTCTAGTTTTCCCAACAACTTTTGTTAAAGAGGCTGCCTTTTATTTTAATCCTACTTTTTTTAGCCTCCTTATCAAATATTAGATGATTGTAGAACTGTGGACTTATTTCTGGACCTTCTATTTGGTTCCATTTCCACTCATTTGGAGCCATTTTCACCCATTGGCCTTAGCTCTGTGTAGTGTGACTTACAAGGACCTCTCAAGCCATCATTCCTTGTATTCTGTCTGTTGGTGGCATGTGCAGGAATGCAGGGCTGTCACCTGTTTCTGTGTCCAAGATGTGCCAGACACCATGTTGTTTTTTAAGAGTGACACAAACACATGACCAGACAAAGAAATTAGTGTTCTTATCATAGTGACTGCTCTGGCAGGAACAGGCAGTTCATACACTGACACGAACAGCAATGGCAGAGGGCTGGCATGATGCGGAGAGACCGCATTCCACTTGAGAGGAGCACGGAGAACCTCTCCTGTCCCACACTAACTGAGGAGGTGGGGAAAACCACCCGTAAAGCAGCAGGAGCAAGGCATCTGACACAGAGCACACTCCTTCTCTCAGCTCCTTCTCTAGAGCAGACCCTGAGCATCTGCCTAGAAGCGATTCCAAAGGGACGCCAATGGAAGAAAACTGAAGAAAGCCCACGATGCATAGTGTTCTGTTCCCATAACACCATCCACATTCTACTAACGACATGCCACACTGAAGCGCATCTATAATTTTTTACTTTGTCACTCCAATCAAGCACATTAACGTTGTCACAAATGTAAGAGCAGCAGACCACACAATGAGTTCAACACCCTGATGGTGATGTGAAACCAGCAGAGCTTCTCTGCATCAGCCCAGATGTGAACTGTGCGTGGCAATGTAAAGATCTGTGTAGCTGAAATTTCATTTGGATTTTTGGATTTGTCCTTTTTTTAAGCCACACTTGGCCAAACTGCACAAAATAAACTTGACAGTAAAGCCGGCTTCACTCCAGAGAAGCTTCCTCCAAGGGCCATTTCCTTGTGTGTAAAGTTGAAAAGAATGCACTCTTTGGGAGTGAAGGGGAAGCTGATGAGGATACATGTGCATTGCTGGGATTTAGCATAGAATCTGATACCTAGTGGGTGCTTAAAAGCAAGAGGGAGGGAGGGAAGAAAGGAGGAAGGGAGGGTCAAAATGACTGAGGGAGGGTGCAAGAGAATGAGGAAAGGAAGAAGGAAGAAAGGAAGGAAAGAGAGGAATATAGAGGGGTAGGACAAAGGAAGGAAGGGAAGGAGGGAGAGAGGAAGGAAGGAGAGAAGGAAGGAAAGAAGAAAGGAAGGAGGAAAAGAAAGAAAGGAAGGAAGGAAGGAAGGAAGAAAAGAAGGAAGGAAGAGGCAATGATGAGCAAACCCATTGGTCATATATGTAGGAATGATGGATCAGAACTCACTTTATATAATGATGATTGTTGTTATATTGTTTTGTCAATCTTCTGTGTATACAATTTATTATAGGATGATCTAATATTAATGAATGTCATATGATATGTGGAGGAGAATGTGAAAGGAATGTGTGGAATTCAATGTATCAAGGACATCCAGTATTATCTTACCTGGAATGAGGATAGAGGCATTTGTCTGTTTTCTACTTGTTGTAAAAAAGTGAATTTAGCTGGGGGCCGGTGGCTCACACCTGTAATCCTAGCAACTCAGGAGGCTGGGATCTGAGGATCGTGGTTCAAAGCCAGCCCCAGCAGGAAAGTCCATGAGACTCTTATCTCCAATAAACCACTAGAAAACCAGAAGTGGGGCTGTGGCTCAAGTGGTAGAATGCTTGCCTTGAGCTGAAGAGTGCAGGGACAGCACCCAAGACCCAGAGTTCAAGCCCCACGACCAACCTAAACAAAAAAAAAAGTGAATTTAAAAGGGAGGCCAGCTGCAGCAGAACTGTCCAAGGTCCTCTTTGATTTTGGATGATGCTGTTACCACTGTTACCATTGTTAGAGCCTTTGACAGACAGTTGGGCAAGAGAATAAGACCCCAGGGGTCACCAGGAGAATCACTTCCAGAGGAGGTGGTCCCTAAAGATGACCTTTGCCCTCTATGACCTTAGGCCTTTGACAGGTGTGTGACTCCAGAATAAGGGATGGATAGTTGAGTCACTTCTTGAAGCCTCGTTCTCCCCTTCACACACTGGAAAGCTTTAGCACCCCTTGGCTTTCTGGGGTTGTCTTGTGAAGGGCTGCAGTGGCTGCAAAGCACATATATGGAGCACCACTGGGCTGATGTCCTCGGCATTTTTATATTCTAATGTTTTCCCCTAGGCTTTCCGAGAATCATTTCCATCCCGCAAGTGAGCCTTCCCTCTAGAATAAAACCAACCATCCACTTGCCTTTGTACCGCATGTGACTCCTCTTGAGCCGATTGGCCTACCTTGTGATGATACAGACAGATCATTGGCGGGGAATCCCGGAGGAGGCTGGGCCAGGCTGCACTTGGTTCCCCGTCCAGTTCCCATGTGGGTGAAGTCTCCTTGCTTTCCTTGCTGATTGCTCCCTTTACTTAAAATGGGATTCATTTTGTCTTTGAGAATGATTGTCTGAAGGGGAAAAAAATAAACAGCTTGTTTTAGTTTTGTGCTTTAAATCCTCCTAATCCACTCTCTGGAACAAGGAGCTGGCCCCCAGCTCCTGCCTTCCTCTACGGACCACATGCCATCCTGCAGCTCGGGGGAGGGGCGCACTCACCTTTGCTGAGCCCGGTGACAGTTAGGTGTGTGAATTCCAGGCTCCTATCTTCCATCATTTCCCAAAGCAAGAACTCCCATGTATCTGCTTCCTGTGCATGCGGAGGAGGGGTTCTACAAAGGCCCTTTCCACCCAGCACAACCATCCCCATGTGAGTCTCGGGCAGGGATTGTAATTTCTTCCTTCCCCTGGGCTTCCCTGTCCCACGTTGAACCAATGACCTGTTTCCTGTTTTCTAGGTTCTCCGAGGGTGGGGGTTCATCCCTCACCGGTGTGTGTGCCACTCAGCCTGCTCAGGAAGCTGAAGAGAAAGCACTTCCTACAGACCACACAGGTGGTCCTCAGCATCTTACCTAGAGGCTTGTTCCTGGCCTCCCAACCACTCCACCAGCTGGATTATGACCACCAGAGGTGGAGAAAATAAGGACACACCACATGCTTTCTATGATGGACGTGGGCATATTTCAAGCAAGACATGCAACTAATGGGTTTGTTAATGCCCCTGTAGAATTCTCCTGCCTTTACCAAGTGGTGGAAGCCTGGGCTAATAGCTGACACCACATATGTGCTTCTCAGTGTCAGGGAAGCTTATAATCATACTTCCTGTCAATTCACTGAGTCCCTATTACAACTGGACACAACCAGCACAGAACTCGCATTGGAAAGATGGGGAAACTAAGACACAGAAATTATATTTTGGAGGCCTCAGAGTTCAGGTGCATCTATCAAAGCCCCCAGTTAGCCGCAGCTCTTCCCCACAGGGAAGGGCACACTGGCCTCACAAGCTGCCTGTGCTCTCTATGTTTTCATATTTATATTTGCATATATGCAGTTTTACCCTCATACCACATGTTACACGTCCATGGACCCAGCCAATCATGGACCAACAATATTCCCAAAGAAGCCACCAGGTGACCATGGCTCACGTCTGTAATCCCAGCTACTCAGGAGGTTGAGGCCTGAAGAATTATCATTCAAAGCCAGCCCAGACAGGAAATGCCATAAGATTTCATCTCTAGCAAAAAGCTAGGTTGGAGGCATGACTCAAGCCTTGGAGTGCCAGGTATGAGCAAGCAAGTTGAATATAAATGAGATCTTAAGTTCAAGACTTAGTACTGGCAAGTGATAGAGCACTAGCACAAAGAGGATCAGGGACAGCACCCAGGCCCTAACTTCAAGCCCTAGGACTCGCAAAAAATAAAGACAGTATTGGCAAAAAAAAAAAAAAAAAAACCACCACCTTCCCAAAGTATTGCATCTATACTGAACATAGACAGACTATCTTCTTGTCATCATTTCATAAAAATTGAGTAAAATGCCTGGGATACTTATATTGCATTAGGTATTGTAAATAGTATAGAGCTAATTTAAAGGACACAGGAGGATGTTTACAGGCTATATACAAATACTACATTTTATAGAACACACTTGAGCATTTGGAATTGTGGTGCTGTACACAGGGGCTGTAATGTGTGACGTAGGAGGCTAATGTCTGACCTTCTGGTCCCAGAGTCAGCTACTCACCTTGCTCCCTCTTCTAGACCAGGGAAGATACAGATTCTACTTCCTCTGGAGAGGCTAGTGGGCAGCACAGATTCCCAGAACTTTAGGGAGTCTAAATAGATGAGCTAGAGAAGAAGGGAAGCTAAGAAATTCTTCTTTATCAGAAAGGCTGCTGTGGAGTCTTTAGATGAGGTAGCCAACCCATAGACCTACAGAAATATAAGGTCAGGTAAGCTCAAGAGTTCGAGAAGCCCTGTTCATGTATTTCTGAACCCTCTCAATTCTATCTGGAGTCTGGGCCAGTTCCTCGTCTCGTCACTTGACTACTATTGATTCTTTTCAGACTCTTACTGGAGGACACTGATGAAGAAAGTCACTCAATTGGTCTTTAGTGAGTTAGGGAGAACTTCGATAAACAGCACTCATCAAAGAGGATTTCTGCAAGGTGTGCTTGAGAGGGTAGAGGAATGCACACACACACACACACACACACACACACACACACACAAGTCTATAGGAAAAAAGGACACACATCTGAGGAGCCTGAAGTTTGAGAACAATTGGCATTTGTAGACTAGGAGAAGGAAAGCTGAAGTAAAGGGGGCTGGGGCTGGCCGCAGACAGGGGAGGAGAGATGGCTAAGTAGGTGAACTGAACCTGAGGGTGGCTGGAGTCACCTCTAGCTTCCTGGAGACGGAGACTGTTGATGCTTCCATAGTGAAGGAGACAAATGAGGAGCCAGAGCACTGAGATGGAGGAAGAGGCAGGTGGTGCACTGGGTGGTGTCTGTGGGGTCACTCTGAGAGCAGGGATGGATGGAGAGAGGCTGGGCTGGGGGTGGGGTGCACAGACAATGCGTACAAATGGTAACAGATCCAGTACAGGCCCATCTGACAAAACTGAGCGAAACTTGAGCATGATAATGAGATCTGGCATTTAATAAACTTTTTTTTTTCTGTTCCAGGTGCCTTCCACATGTTACCTGTTTCAAACCAAACAGAAGGGTTAAAAGATTTCACCAAGAGTCTTTAAAAAAAAACTTTGTTTTTATTGTCAAGGTGATGTACAGAGGAGTTACAGTTCCATAAGTAAGATAATAAGTACATTTCTTGTCAAACTTGTTACCTTCCCTCTCCCCAATCCCCCACAAGTTGTACAGACCACTTCCAACATCTTGTCTTGTGTACATCACTGTTGCATTGGTTCCCCCTTGTCCTTTGTCTCACCATTCTGTTGTTCTCCTTCTCTTCCCTAATTCAAATAAACGTATATACAATACCAGGGTACCAAAATCGAATACAGGGGACATACCGTAGGAGGAAGAACATAAAAAAATCACATAGTACAGTTAAAACAACAACAAAGAAAAGCATCATGTTTTCATGTCTTGGAGTTCATTTCGCTTAGCATTATCTTATATGGTCATAGGTACATAGCTATTGAGCTATTCTGCTCATCTGCTAGGATTATCCTAGATATACACTGATTATTGCAAATAAGGGAAACCATGGGGCCTCTATTTCTTTAGGTCTGGCTTACTTCACTTCACAGGATTTTTTCCCAAGACTTTCCATTTCCATGAACATGATGTTACTGTTACCAAGATTATCTGTGAGGATGTTGGGTTCAGGGGCCTCAGCGGACTTAGGAATTATTCCTGTACTCCATCAGCACAAGAGCCCCAAGCCCAGAGGGAAAGAGGAAGCAGCCAGATGGACCTGCATGCTTTCTGACAACTCCGTAGCAGAGAGGCCTGTGGGATGAGATCTTAGAGCAAACCAGAAGGACTGGCCTCAATTGACTGTGTATTCTTCATGATACATCACTCACTGATTGATGGAGATGAGCCATTCAGTAGCTCTTGCGGTAGCTTTGCAGTCTTATCTTGAGCCAAATAGTGGGGATTCAGTAAACGCTGACGTTCATTAAGAACCTAGAATATTTTTTGTGCACCTCACTGTGTATATACACATATATAAACACAGGTACTACCTACCTAATAGGAATTTCAAATTCATTGTTGGTAATTAGTTAATTAAATGTATAATTAGTTGGTTTTAGGGAGTCTTCAGAAGGGGTAAGGAGAGACTGACACAGGAGCCTCAGCCCCCAAACCCCCATTCTAGAACCTCTACTGCTTCTCTAAGGCACTGTACAAAACAATTACTGCTCCTTCTTGAACTTGGAAGTTCCCGGAAGTATGTGTGCATATACATGTAAAAATGTATGATTTGTTCTTGTCTAAAGATAATTTCTGGTTATCATACAGGCGGTATAAATGTCTATGCAATTTCTTTAAAAAATAACCAGAGGAAGTCTGTAGAAATGTTGGGAGCAAATGAGCAAAGAGACCATTTAATTATCTCTGTCAACTAATAAAACTAATCCCAGTTTTATTCTCACATGGACTGTGATGGCGGAAATTATCACATGTTTAATGAACCTAATGGGGATGTTCCTTCTCAGACCAATTTTGTTCCTGCCTAGATTATACCCATTATCTCTCTGTCCCTGTACCATGCTATTTGCAAACATGTCTTGTCTCCCACCCTTCTAGTTGAGAAGCTCCTGAGGAGCTGAGAACCTCACTGAAGAAGGAGACAGAGTAGGAGCGATATGAACTATAGAAATAAACAGAACTGTTGTAACCACTCAATCCTTGTGCGACCCCAGGCAAACCATTTACCCTATCAGGAACTCAGTTTCCCAGTTTGTCAACAGGATTAACAATACTCAATTCAAAGGTACCTGTGAGGATTAAATGAATGAACACATACGAGAGCAGCCAGAATCATTCTGACTTTGAGCTTGCATTGATACAGCTGAAGTTGAATTTAAATAGACAGGGAAGAATGAAACTCGATCGAAGGCTAACCGTAATTCACTTTCTCTAGCACACTGGGACTTGGGTGGGTTTTTGGAACCCAAAGGATTTAAGAACCCTTTGAAATTCGGGGCAACGCATCTGTCCTTGAGCATGCATTTGTTTTCCTTATGGAGAGTAAGCAGATGGTTTGCGTCATTCTGGAGGGCGGGAGGAAAGGCAGATGTAGAGGTAAATTTGGTGGCCATAGGGTTGACAGGCTACAGAATGACTGCCTGGATGCAGGAAATATGGCCTGTCCAGAGCCATATTTGACTTCCTTACCCAAGGTCAAGCTTTCCCAGGACCACTGCCCCACTGCATAAAGACCTCTCCACTATTCCTTGACATTGGGCACTCTGGTAGGAGTTATGAGCCCAGAAGTCCCACCTGAGAGGTTGCCTTAGGTGGGGGGTGTGCTCAGAACCCTTCACCTCTGTCCATTCACCTCTCTTCCTCCCCTTCCATGCTCAGCCACTGATCCCATAAACACCTGGCACCCTGGGCTCCATTTCCAGAAAGCTCAGCCTTTGAGAAAAAAAAATGTTAAGAAAGACAGACCGAATATGAGAATAGGAGCTTGTGGAAGAGTTGCCAAAAGGTAAGTGTGACTAGTAGGGTCAAGGATAGCAGCAAGGTCAAGACAAGGGTGGAGGTCATTGAGGGGAACTAGCATCTAGCCTATGGGATCCTTGGAAACCACAATTGCATAGAAGCAGTAGGGGAACTTTGGGGGAGACATTTGATATGTCATCAGAGTATACAAATAAAAAGGTAGGAGACAGTGAGAGCTCCTCTTTGTAGGCAAAAATACAAGGAAAGGAAGTAGGTTGGTCCCAGGGCCAAGGAAAGGCTCAAGTGTGTTGATCGTCCACGGAGATAATTTGAAAAAAAAATCCTTTCTTATAAGAAAGAAGCCACAGCCATCTTTAATTTTACACGAATGTCTGAAAACCCTTGGCAAGAGCAAGACTTCAAATCTTCTCCAAATGATTAAGTCAAGTAATAGGCTTTCAGAACATGGAGAGTTCAAAGGCTGTCAAGTTGGAGCCAGACAGCTAAGGAATGTGCATGCCCGGAGAAGAGGTGTGCTTCCATTAAGATGTATCAGGTGGCCCTTATCAGAGAGTCCATCGGCCAGTCAAAGGATAGGTTATTGTGTGTGCCAGGTCACCCAGAAGTGGCCCCTCCGAAGTTCACTGAGAGCTGTGGGCCTGGCCCTTCCCTCAAAGCCTTGTTCAAACAAAGCACAAGGCTCTGTGGTTAGGGTAAGGAAACAAAACTGAAAGAAGATTCTTCACTATAACGAGACCATGGGAGCATAAGGAGTTATAAGGACTCCAATTCTGTCCTTGTGCGTTCTTTACCACTCTGGGTATCACCCTATCTGGAAACAAGACTGTCTCATTGGGAGGCATCCTAATGGAACACATATGCCATCCTGCCTGGGTACCTTTCATGCAGATGAGATATGCTAGAAAATTCTAAATAATCACAATCCAAAAACTTGGGCAGAATACAAAGATGCAAATTTTCTATGGAATAAGTAGTAAAATAAAAAAAAAGTACTGAAACGATTAGCTAGTCTTATGCTGAATGCTAACATCCAGAAATGGACACTGTATTTGTGTTATCCTTTATTTATGTTACTGGTGCTTGGATTCAAAATCTTATGCTCATTAGACTAGGCTATGGCTTCATAAGTGTAAATAAGACTTTGGTTCAAGAAGGCCTGGTCAAAGAGTAGGATTCTATCTCAGACATAACAAGAATAAAAAGAGCTGGAGGTGTGTCTTACATGGTAGAATGCTTGCTTAGAAAGCATACAGCCCTGAGTCTACCTCACCCCTACCCACCTCTGACTTGCCGAATCCTACATAATTATCACCTAAGCCACCTTTGCAAATGGCTAGAAGAGAACCACTGTCAATGTCCCTATTTCCCAATATGCTAGGCTACTTTTACCATAGGCTCCTTAGCTCAGAATCCTCCCAGAACTACTAAACTGTTATGGAAAGGAATGAAACTCAGGGAAAAAAATTAAAGTGCTCAAACAACCATTTTATAATCCGCCTTATTAATGAGCTAGGGACTTGGGATGCTGGCAGAAGGGTGACTTTGGAATGGAGTCTCCCAAGAGCACCCTGTTCCTTTAGCAGGGCCCACACACACCACAGCTCGTGGTCTGGGGACTCCCACTCTGTGTCACACAGGGCTGGTTGTGTCATTCATAATGTGAGACCATCTAACACATTCTATTACTCAACTACGTGAAGCAAACCCAAGGAGTACTTTAAACTAATCTGTTGCTCAGAAGTGACATTTGCAGCTCCTTTCACTTACATTTCATTATTTCACCACAGGAGAACCATTTCCAGGAATTATGATGTTAAACAGTATATTAATAAATGAGTCTTGGTATTTTTGGGTAATAAATCACTGTTCACATTTGTTCAAACAACAGCAATGCTCACCAGAACCTCTTTCTAAGATCTACCTTGAGAAACATAGGCCTATTCGATGCCGTTGAGAATCATGTCCCAGGACAGGAGCAACGTCTGATGGACATTTGATGAATTCTATTATCCACGCGGGTGGATGGAGCTGAAAGGGAGCGAGACCTGGGCCTCTGGTTAACCAAGCCCACAGCAGGTCCTGAAGAAGAATCCCAGAAGAATAGAATGAGCAACAGTTCTCGAATCAGAGATGGTAATTCCAGTGCTGGTTTTGTTCATTCGGTTGTGAGGATGTGTCCATTTTCAACCCCAGTTTCCTTGTAAGTAAAGCAGAAATGTTGTAGTCTGGGTTCTGGGGTCTTGAGAATGTGGAAAATAAAGAGCACCTGTATGAAAACAAGTGGAGGTCACTGAGAAAGAGCTAACTACAGCAACAGAGGTGGCCACCATCACTTAGCTTGGGCAGAGACTCGAAGGCAGGCAGGAGAGGAAGTTTCTCAGTGATTATGGAGGCAGGGTTCCAGGGGTGCCTGACAGATGAGCACAGGTATGAGGAGGAGGAGGAGGAGAAGAGACCTGGGAGAGGGCATTGTATGAGTTGTTGATGGGCGTATCTGCATTCTCAGGTTACTCTTGAATTACAGGTATGCTTATGTGGTGGTAGAACTTAGAGAAATCAACAGTCCCCAGCTAAGTCTTACGCATTGGGGGACACTGGTTGCAGAGGCTGAAAATTAGAGCTGACCCTTTGCTGAGGTGTGTCTGCTATATAAATGTATATATTAAGTCTCTCAGTGACGCCTCAATGATGGGTTCATCATCAGATACTATTTTATGACACTGTCAGGGAAGAAAGGGGCACGTGTTAAATTAAAGGCACCAATCCTTTGGGCATGCTGATAAAGGAGCTATTAGCTATACTGAAGAGTTGGAAGAGACATACAAAGCAACAAAAAAGATCATGTGGTACCCTATAAATGTGTTAGAAATAATAGCAAGAAAGAAAATAAAACATTTGTATACATATCTTAGGTTTCATTTTCCTAACATCACCTTATTTGAACTTTACTGCTTAACTCAGACATATACTCGATATTGCAAATAAGGGAAACCATGGGACCTATGTTTCTTTGCGCTTGGCTCCCTCCCTCATGGTATAACCCCTGTTTTCACTGTATTTGATGTTGATATAATTTGGGGAGTGGAAGGGAAAAATGTTGTTTAAATAGGGATACAGGTGGACCCATTGCAACAATGAGATGTACAAGATGCTATGTCAAAAAACAAACTTTACAATTTATGTGGGAGGGGGGTTGGGAGGAATGTAGTTGTGAAGATGGGAGGGAAGGGATGGTAGGGGAAAAACAAAGGAGGAGGCAACAATGCTTAATAAGAAATACACTGATTACCTTGCTCATGTAATTGTAACCCCTCTACAGTATTTTCACAATAAAAACTTATTTTAAAAAAAGAAAGGGAAAGAAAAAAAAGAGTTAGAGACTTCAGACTTTTATTAGGGCTGTAGATTACAGGTAAGACTTCAATAGACAAGAAGCAAGTGGAATGTCACCAGAGCAAAGGCAAAGAATCAGGGAAAGAAGAACTCTGCTGATAAGACGTGTATTCCCTAAGATGTAGATGAAAGAGTTAAGTAGAAGGAAAAAGAAAAGCAGGTTAGGGGAATGGGAAGAACTGAGGAGAATGAGCTTAGTGCAAGTTCACACTTCATAGGTGACCAGACTGAGATTTTGCTGGTCTAAACCAAAATAGACCACATCACAGAGGCAGGAGACTATGCCCGTGGCTCGGTGAAGAGTCTGCCTTCCTCACATAGCACCTTTGGATTCACGCTCAGAGGAACTGACTCTGAGGAACCACAGCTGTCCCCAGCCTACACCAGGACATTCAGGATCCTTCTGTCCTTCCGGGGGTGGGGGTGGGGTTACAATGCAGAACTTACTTATGTTTGAAATTCTGTTGACTTATTGTCCAAGCAGGCAAAAGTTTAGTTAGGAAGGAAGAGATGTTTTCAAGTTAGCAGATAGGACACTATGACAAGAGCAGCCATTTGGAAGGTTCAAAGGCTAAGGTAACACATGGGTCTATAGTCAAGCTCTGACTTCAATTAGGAATTCTCATGGAAAGTGGGGGGACGGGTAGTGTTCAACTTTTGTCTTGTACATGATCTGGGGCCTGAGCCATGTATCTTGGCCCAGTTGTCCTCTACCCATTAACCAGCTGAGGGTTTTTCTAAGCTTTTGACTTGGTAATTACATCCAACTAAAAATTGATTCCTTTCCCCTGGAATCCAAGTCACTTTCTGTGGACAAACTCCCTCCCGTGCAGCCTTCTCGGTCCCAGGACTCTCTTGCCTACACCCATTCAGCAGAGGTAATGCTTTTCACTTAGAGTTAATCTGGCTTAGAGAGGATACAGCTTGATATGCTAGACCCAGGCTTAGAGGTCATTCTGATGAGCAAGTTTGTTCCTGGCAGAGGAGGTGCTGCTATGCCTGAACGTCAGGTTTGTAAAGACAACATTGGAGCAGCTTCCCCAGGTAATGTCACCTTGTGAGCACTCACCTGCCCCTCTTGGACTGTATAGATTTGTATGTGCACATGTGTATATATATGTGTATACACATGGCAGTACATAGCTGGTCATCAAAGGTCTTTTTAAACAAAAACTTCCTCCAGACGTTAGAGAACTTCCATTTCCAGCTATTGATTTCAGTGCTGGACAGATAGCAAGTCAGATAAGAAACTAAAAGGAATCCCAGGGTTGCCTTATTGCAAAGCCCTCATGCCAAGCAAGTCCCTGTGAAGGACAGAACAGCCTACACTTTCTACGTTCTTTCTGTCCATCTATCTAAGGCAGAAAACCCTATGAATCATGATATTGATGGGCGGATAGTGGTCTTGGCCTTGCTATCAATTGGTTAAATCATATTTATTATTCTATTGAGCATAGGGTAAGATCAAGCAGAATTTGGCGGAGGGATCCAGGAATAGTTGACCACAGGCTTCTGGTGAGAAAGAAATGTTCACAAAGGATAATAACTAAGGGGTTTCATCAATGTGTTTAAACCTAAATCTACTGTGCAGAAATTCATGTCTACTTGCTTTCTAAACTATGTGCAAAATACTACCTGTTAGTTTGCATCTTGACCAGAGTTGATATCCATTTTTTAAATTAAAAGGACAAGGAGGGGAAAAAAGTCTCAGTCTCAATCCTGCACTCTTTCCAATTCATTGTACTTTATAAAAGTAGTGTTAGATAGGTGTGGGGGTTCGTGCAGCTCATCAACAAGGAGGCTGAGGCAGGAAGATTATGAGTTCAAGACCAGGAAAAAAAAATGATAGTGTTGGGCTGGGAAGGTGGCTCAGTGGTAGAGCGCTTGCCTCACATGCATGAGGCCCTGGGTTCGATTCCTCAGCACCACATAAGCAAAAAGAAAAAAGCTGGAAGTGACGCTGTGGCTCAAGTTGTAGAGCGCTAGCCTTGAGCTGAAGAGCTGAGGGACAGCGCCCAGGCCCAGAGTTCAGGCCCCACGACCGGACCCCCCCCCAGAAAAATAGTACCCTGGCTTCATTCCATTGGCTGTCCTGTGGGAGCTGCTAGAAAGTGGAGGTTTTAAAAAATATACATATAAAGATATATTTAAATATATTTAATTATATATTAATCAACATCAATTAAATTAATATATTAGTTGATAGTAATTAAATATATTAAATATATTTGTGTATAAATATATATTGAAATAAACATATTTCAATATATTTATTTAAATTTTCTTTAAGCACAAAGGAGTTGCCATTTGGCAGAGCAGTTTATGAATACAGTGCCTCTTGATCAAGGTACCCACTTCCCATTCTCACATACCCCTCCTTCCCCACCCCCTTATTTTTCTTAATTTTTAGGTTGTTTTAGGTTTTTCCATTTTACAAAGCAATTTATGTATACAGTATATCTTGATCTGTGACATCCCTTCAACATCTTCCCACCCTCCTTCCCCTACCCACTCCTTCCCTTGTTTTTCTCAGTTCTGTTGAATACACAATACATTCTGGCCTACATTCTACTCATTTCTGCCATTCATTCTTCTCCTCCTCTCCTATTGACCTCACCCTCACAATACTCATTTCCTAGTACTCATTTTGTTGGGATTTGACTTAGTCTTTTTAAAGAATTATACTATTCGTGCTCTCCATAGATTTTGTTATACTCCTGAAGGCAATATGGAGGGTCTTCAAAAAACTAAACATAGAACTAGTCTATGACCTAGCAATTTCTCTTCTGGGCATTTATCCAATAGAGCACAAACAAGGGTACTCTGGAGCCACCACCACAGCCATGTTTACTACAGCTTATTTACCATAGCCAAGATATGGAATCAGCCCAGATGCCCCTCAATGAAAGAATGGATCAAGAAAAGGTGATATATATATATATATATATATATATATATATATATATATATATATATATATAATCATCCATCCAAAAGAATGACATTGAACCATTCATGAGGAAATGGAAAGACTTGGAGAGGATTATGTTAAGTGAAGTAAGCCAGACCCAGAAAAGCACAGAATGCATGTTTTCCCTCATTAGTGGGAACTAGAATGTGCCTATAAATCTAGAAGTAAGCACACTGGGTGGCACACAATCAGTTATAAATGAATTGACTGAAGTATAATAGAGAGTTGATTTAATGCTAAGTGTCTTGGGAAGAACGTGAGAGCTTGCCCAACAGCTGCTAAGTATCCAGATATGCTCAGATATCTAAGTACCCAGATATGCTCAGTTGTAGTCTCTAGTCATCATATATAAGACAGAAAAGCATTCCCAGTGTTTCAAGAACTGTCACTGCATTACAAGGAAAAAGAAAAACAATTCAAAATGACTTTTGGCTGTTTAATAAAACAAAGGCTGATCATTTTATGATTGGTATCATCACTAATGAAAGCCTGTGCAAAATCAGCCCTCAGACTTCTTAGTGCCCCAACTATTTAGGGAGAGCTGCGATGGAGCACCCTGACTGATACCCACACACCTTGGTGCGATTAACCTTGGAGACTTCCCAGTTTCCTCAGCCAGCATCAGGGCTTTCTGTCTATGACAGTGAAATCTCCAATGCACTTGTGTTTGCACCACACCCACATCCTTTCATGCATTACTGAGAGATGAGTCCATCTTGGGTTGCCCCCATACACTGGTTCAGGATGGGAAAAAGTCAAGAACCAACCCTGGACTTATTTTGAAGCCAGACATGCAGACATATCTACCATTTCAGCTGGGAGAAGGGCCCCAACAGAATATTGTCCACAAAATACATGCTCAGTGAATGTTTGTTCAGTTGATCTTCTGAGTTGAAAGAGTACATTGTGTTTGCAGAGATAAATTTCACACATTCTCATGACTCAAACTTATAGAGAGGGTGTTAGGGATGCAGATTTAAAAAAATAGAACATAGAAAAGGAAATGAGAGAGATTGAAAAGAGAAGGATTTAACTGTCAACTTTCACTTATAGTAACTCATTTAACCCACATTGATTGAATGACTAGTCAGAGGCACACCCAATTCCTGGCTGCTACCATGAGAATAATAGACAATACACTCTAGAAATGTCACACAGGAGTACCTGGAATAATTTCATATAGTATTTTGGAAGAGCAGGCTTGAAATTGGGACTTGTAGCACACACATATATACACACACTTAAGTTGTTAATCATTTTTCATAAATTCCCATTGTTTCATTTGCTCAACCCTAAAAACTTACTGTTTTATTTTCTCCACTCCCACCCCCTTCCAATAAAATAAAACTAATATCATAGTGTCATTTGAAAATATATTTATGTTTGTTTTCCCTATAAAAAGAGATAATAATGTTATGTTCCAATAATATTAACTTGCAATGTTATTTGCAAGATTGTAGAGCTTTTAATTTTCTGATTATTTCCACAGTGGGAGTTTCAGCTCAATTTCGATGAAGACACTTCTATCTGTTTCGGTTATTTTTTTATTACAGCTAGAAGCAACAATAATTGCCTTTAGTGTAGGGAAACCTCACAGAGGAGACAATTGCTGTCCCCAAAGAATAAGATCATCTGGGCGGATTTTGATGTACAATTTTTGTAAATTAATTGCACAGTCTTACAAATATTATATTTACTAAAATGCATTGGCTGCTGTGTTCAAAGAATTCATCATTTTTTGGTTATTCTTTTGAAGACATATTTCTTGAGAACCACAGAAACAAAAAGTAGGTGGAGCCAAGAAAAGCACTAATAGTTTCTATGCATCTGGTGCACAAAGGAGCAAATGTCAGTGGAAAGAACAGACCAAGAGAACTTGGGGATCATCATTGGCTCACAAACTTGGTAGATATTTGTTTTTCAGTAAGCACTTCAAGCCCAAAAAATAACAATATGTGCCACTTTGAAAGGGTAAATACGTAAAATGGACTGTTACATCATCTGGCATAAAAGCTAAGGTGCTAAATAATTGGCATCTCTAATGACAAGAATAGTTAGATTACACTCTCTCTTTGATTTCTCGAAGGAAAGTTCCAGGTCCAATGACGGGGACAGCAAAGAGCTCAGCCTTCAAGTCTCTATGGTTACACTGCCATGAACTGAGCATCCATGTTGCAGAAAAAGATCTCAAAGTTGACTACAGGATTCTGGTTGTTCTTATAAAGATATTACAAGTATTTCTTTGCCTGACAAGTAGTATCTTTTTTAATCATCCTTCTTTCCTTCTTCCTTTTAAGTCACTGCCTTCATTATAAAAGTTGAAAAACAAAGTTTAAAATTACCAGCTTCCTTTGCAGCTAAAGTCTGCCAGGTGACCAAGCTCTGACTTTTAAAAATGTATCAAAAATACCTGGTGAGGACTTATTTTTATTTTATTTAGGTTTTGTTTTATTTGTTTATTGGAGTTCTTTCGTAGAGAAGACCCCAATCTTGATTTTCTCAAAGTATTTATCTGAGAGGTCAAAAGTAACTGGAGGAGCTGGGAAGGTGGCTCAGTGGTAGAATGTGTGCCTCACATGTATAAGGCCTTAGGTTTCACTTCCTCAGCACCACAAAAGCAGAAAAAGCTGGAAGTGGCGCTGTGGCTCAAGTGGTAGAGTGCTGGCCTTGAGCTAAAGAGCTGAGGGACAGCACCCAGGCCCAGAGTTTAAGCCCCATGACCAATCCCTGAAAAAAAGTAACTGGAAAGTATGCAGTGTGCAATATTTATGTTTGTGTTATTGGAGTTTAGCGCTGAATCTGATACTCAGCGGATACTAAAAACAGGAAGGAAGGAAGGAGGGAGGGAGAAAGGGAGGGAGGGAAGGAAGAAAGGAAGGAAGAAAGGAGGGAAGGAAGGAAAAAAGGAGGGAAGGAAGGAAGGAAGGGGGAGGGAGGGAAGGTGGGGAGCGAGGGAGGAAGGAAGGAAGGAAGGAAGGAAGGAGGGAAGGAAGGAAGAAATCAAAGGTAAGAACTAAGGGATGGAAGGAGGAAAAAGGAGAGAGAGGGAGGGGTAATCTCAATAGACAAGTATAGATATGGTCTAGAACTGACCAAAACAATCCCATCTGTATAGATTGCTACTCATTATTATTCACTTATTGAGTAATCACCATAGTCACACCACATTTTATTGTGTAGCTTTTCAAGTGAACATACAAAGTTTCAGTGTGGAACTATGTTCAAGCTCCACAGAGATTACAGAAGAACTAGAATGGCACAAGCACAAGTAGGTGCTGAGCCCAGTTACTTATGAGATCGAACTAGTCAGGACGTGACAAATGAGCAAAGGAAATTTGAGGGAGCAATAAATAATACATTTTGAAATAAGGGAGTTAATTCCTTCCAACTGCCTTATGTAACCCTGCTTTTATAAACTTACTATGTAAGTAGTCCTTGAAAACATTTCCAGCTTTAGAATAATAAAGAAGTATGCATAAAATGAAATCCATTCACATAGACTCTCGATTTGTCCCCAGGTTCACTGGTATTATATGTGAAATGTATTTCTTTGGACAATTTCCTGTGCCTTTGATTACTTGTGATATGTTAGCTGTGGAGAGCTACACATGTGTGCCTGGTGTGTATCAATGTGTTCTTGTGTTTGTGCATGTGTTCAGACATATATGGGCGATGCATATACATTTATATATGCACGTATGACATCCATGGCAGTGTCCTGTTACACATTGCCAGGCATGTTGATAGTGTATTCATTCAAATTTCTTCATACTGTTAATAAGAATATGAGACTAATTCATCTGAAAGCTATTTTCCTGAATAGCATGGTGCATGGAGGAGAAAATCCACCCTGTTTCCAAGCATTTGAGCTGCTATCTTTTCAGATCTATGCCATTCTCTTATCTACATGAATGTCTTTTGGATGAGTTATAGATTTTTATAATATACTGTAGCTTATAAGTAACCTTTTTCAGAACTGCTTTAAAAAAACTCATCACATCTTTCATTAAGTAGTTAATTAATTTCATTAATTTAAGTAGTTGTATGAACAGGTTTCAACTTAACACATCAGTTTACACTGAATATAATGCATGTTGATCAACATCACTCCAGCCATTGTTGCTCCCCTCTCCCCCAACCCAACCCCTCCCTTCAGTTACCTGATTCCATTTTCATATATAGACGTTGAATATCATGACTGTATTTTCCCATTCTTCCTCTCCCCATTTGTCTGATGTCCCTCCACTTCATTGTTTGGGAATTTTTACACCTATAACTATAACAATTTCAGACTAATTTGTAGAAGTCCTTGGACAAGTAACTACTGTTTAGTTCTGATGGAGAATTAAATTATGAGAACAATTTTAGAGAAGGTTAATACTAATTCTGTCCAGTTATAACCACAGCATTTTACCAAGTTACTCTGATTCTCTCTATCCTTTATTCAAATGCTACAGACACCTTAAAAAGGTTCATCATATTTCTATTTAAATTTGGGATTGTAGACATTATCAATGTTACAATTATGGGAAATACTGTGTTTACTTTTTCTACCTAGGCATTGATGTTCCAATAAGAAAATAAACATAGGAATCTTTGGTTAGTCCATGCCTTTCTGCAGTCTTTTCTCAGAAATAATGATTCTGTAAGGCTACCATGTGCTACTTTTGACAGAATTATATTTAGTGTGTTAGATATACAGGACATTTTATTAGGAGTTTTTTTATTGTTCACTGAGATAATAAAATGAATTTGATATCTTAGAATATTAATATATTATTTACACAGATATTTCAATATTGACCAATTTTTGCATTTTTAAATAAACTTTAGATGATAAAGAGATACAATTTGAAAATACACTACTGAAATTTCTTTTTCTAATTTCTTCCCTAAATAACTAAATTCAAAGTACAAATAAGTGTATATACTGCAATCTTACCCATTTTTAAAAGGTATAGAAAGAACCAAAGCTTAGAAGGAAATAAAAGTAAGGTTTCTAAATGCTTTTTTCCCCAAATAATAGAATTGTTGGAGCCTAACAATCTTCTTTTCACCTTTTCTAATTTCCTACCACTCAAATATTTTAAATAATGCAGTGCATTCTTGAGCACCAGAGTACCTCACCTCCAATCCCCAAGAGCTGATCCTGCAGAATTAGACACAAAACATGAGCGTCTCTGTCTTCGTCTCCTTGTTTCAGCTGAACTCTCTTTAAGATTATAAAGTTCTCCTTGCAATTTCTTAGTTTAATTTTCCAAAGGCATTTCATGAGGTTTTGCTTTCAAGAGCTTTTGAGATTTGGTTGCCTTGGCTTGGTTCCTATTTTAATGCAGATAAAATTTTCTTTCTGTCCCTAAAGAGTTCATAGTGCATGGGGAATGTCAGCAATAATTAGACTCAAAGATTAGGAAAAGTCAAAATGAAGGTGTTGTATTGTTGGATAATGGAACCAGCTGTAAGTCTGCAGTACAGAGGCCTTTCCAACTGCCCAAGAGGCACAACAGAACTTCCAGAATGTTCTTCATATTGTCAGTGCCCTGTCATGCTCTGGGTATGTTGCAGGACTCTTTGCTTCAAAACTGAATAATAATAGAAAAGCAGTGTTTGAAAGGACCGGAGCCTTTCAAACCAGACAGGCCAGACCAATACTGGCCATCAGAATGTACAGTATGAGGTGATGTTAAGGCCTGCTGGTCATTCAGTTTTTCAGTCATTCAGTCATTCAGTGTGAGAAGAAGGGATGGGTCCATATGCCTGATTTTCCACAAGTAGTCTTCACTACCTGTGTCATTTAGTGAAAGCAGCAGCAAAAACTAGCCAACCAAGAAACAAGTTAGATATGCCATCTCCATTAAATCCTAGCCACAGTGGAAAGACTGAGTTTTTAAACTTTCTACTTAAGATCTCTTGATTTTTAGCTAGAGGCATGAATACTCCTTGTAGGTAAAACAGCCCAGACTGCAGTGAAACTCGACTTTGAGGTGGACAGACTTTGTCTCAATTTTAAGTACTGAAAAACAATCCTTGTGGCCATGCTTTAGAAAGTATCAGCTTAGCCTGTTATTCCCTTCTGTGAAGTGGGTACAATCAAACTACCTTATACCCTTTTTACTTTTTGGAGAAGCTTAACAAGAGCAGACAGCGGGTAGAATAATTCACACCTAAGAATAAATACCCAGTTTTGAGTATTTAAGATGTGCCAGGCATTGTGTTAAGGATGCTTTCTGCAAATATTCCTCACACAGGACTGGGAAGGAGGTGCCCTTCCCATCCGACTGTATAGGCAAGGGAACTGAGGTTCAGAATTTTGACTGGACCACCTAACCTCTCCACATGGTCCAGTCCATGTCTCAAACCTCTTTCACAGAACAGCCAACACAAACTGGGAAACTGAGATGGGTAGTAAGGAGAGCTGTGTAGAGCACCAGTGGCTCATACCTGTAACCCTAGCTACTCAGGAGTTTGAGATCTGAGGATCATGATTCAAAGGCAGATGGGCAAGAAAGTCAGTGAGATTCTTATCTCCAATTAACCACTAGAAAACAGGAAGTGGCAGTGTGGCTCAAGTGGTAGAGTGCTAGCCTTGAGCAAAACAGCTCAAGGACAGAGCCCAGGCCCTGAGTTCAAGCTCTAGGACCAACAAACAAACAAACAAACAAAGATCTGGGCTGGGCACAGGTGGCTCACGCTTGTAATTCTGTCAACTCAGGAGGCTGAGATATGAGCATTGGCAGGGCAGGAAAGTCTGTGCGACTCTTATCTCTAATTAACCACCAGAAAACTGGAAGTGGCACTGTGGCTCAAGTGGTAGAGTGGTAGCTGTGAGCCTAAGAGCTCAGGGACAGCGCCCAGGCCCAGACTCACAACCACCAAAAAAAAAAAAGAAGATCGTTTCCACGTGGCTCGAGCCATTCTAAATCATGGGTTAATGTTAGGTGTGTAACCAGATCCCTCTCTCTGTCCCCAGGGGCTGGTACAATTAATGGTAGGAAGCAGTTGGCTTTGGGTTGGCCTTCCCCAGTTCTTGGCCTCTCCAACCCTACGGTGGCTGGGTGCGAGAACACCTGGAGGAGGGGCGGTCCTGTCTCCTGAAGCAAATCTCCCGAGGGCTTTGCAATGTGGGGTTTTACAAAAAGTCCTTATAAAAGCAAAGGTAAGCTGAAAGTTTCTGTGTTTTTTTTTTCTGAGATGGTTTGAGATGCCAAAACAGGGAAATGTGTTGACTTGAAGATGGACATTTTTATTTTTAAAATCTAAAAATGAATTTCTCTGCTTCCCATTGCCAAGTGTTTCACAGTAGCTCTGATTGCTGAGACTTTTCCAATATCTGCTGGAAATGTTAAGGACCTCATCAAACTTGTAATCTGCTTGCTTTGAGGGCAAGTTGTACTCAGAGATACATGTGAAGATGAGAGCTATGGAATTTACAGAACCCTCCGGAAAGAGATTTGAATTGGGAAATGGTCAGTCTACTACAAATATGCAAACAGAAACACGTATTTGATCCTCTCTTCTTCCCTCTTTCCTTCTCTTTTTCCCACCTTCCCTCTTTTCTTCCTTCCCTCCTCCCCATTACCTCTCCCTCTTGCTTTCTACCTTCCTTTCCTCCCTTCTTTCGGGAGAAAACAGAAATAACTCAATTCCTTCTTGACGGTGCTGAGAATGGAACCTTGGGCCTTGCATATACATGCCAGGCAACTGCTTTGCCAGCAAAGCCCACATTCATGCATTTGAATGTGAATGATTTCTGCCTTTTCTCTGCTCCTAGGATATGTTCCATATAGCTTCATCTTGGGCATCGTTTTGTGTTTACTTTTGCTGGAGAGATGGCTTGTTTTCCCATCATTGCTTCTTCCTATCAGAATGTGAACTCTGTCAAGAAGATGTGGAAGTGAATTAGTCCTGTACGCTTCTGCAACTGCCTTACACTCTGACACATGCTATGTTCACACAGAGTGTATTAAATTTCTCCGAGTTCAAAAGATGACCTGTTGGGTCCCAGTGGTTCCTGACCATGTCCTTTAAAAACTGTATCCAAACACAGAATGACAAAGGCAAGAGAACTTTTTGAGGATGTGACAAGTGGACCCTTTTAGCAACATTCAACTCTTCTCATTCTTTATTGACCATCTCTGTTTTATGTGTTTTATTTTTCGAAAGCAATGAGCATGGTGAGTAATGTCTAGATGTCTCTACCTCCTTCTAGAACTGGCTTAAGCCTTTTGTGAGCAATGAAACCCTGAAAGCACCTTGTCATCTCCAGGTCTTAATTGTGGCCTTCCCTGCCCCATAGAGACACCAGAATTCTATGACAAGTCGCCATATAAGAATGTTTGAGTTGATTGTGGTAGAAGGCCTGGTCACCAGCCACGTTGACAAGATCAGTTTTGCACTCAGGTGTTTGGTGTCCAATAGAGGTAGGGATGGGAAGGCACAAATGATCAGAGAAAGCTTCCATTGGCCCCCGCACCCCCCCCCCAAAATATTCTCTTCCTGTTTTACTGTCAATCAGGAAAGTTCATCCAGTTCCCGATAATTGCACATTTCATAGGATTTCTTAGCTGAGATGCAAGCCTCCATTTCTGACACTCTATATTAACTCTTTAACAACAATAGTTGTGACAAATGCACATGGAGTCGGATGTATCACAAAATGCTCCCAGTTAGATTCCAGGTGAATGCTTTCGGAAGGGAGCAGGGCTACCTCCACGGGGAAGCGAGGCAGCTGGAGGTGGCATGCACATCGATGTTCAGGAAAATCCATGCATAGCTTATTGTTCCCACCAAGAAGGCTTTCCTCACCTTATGGTACATCAGTTACCCATAGGCAACACTGATACATTTCCTTTGTATTTTATCACATAAAGAGAACATCAGGCTAGGAAAAATGTTTGATAAGTGGTAAGCTCTCAAAGCCATTAAAAGAAGGATTAAAGTTTGACCAACCAATTTCATTAGAACTTGAAGACAGGGACATTATAAACACTATTACTTGCTTTTGTTATCTCTAAGTATTTGTACAAAAGGGTTTCAGATCAACATGTCCGTTTATGAATACAGTGCATCCTGATCAATGTTATCTCTTCGGTCACTCTCTCCCAGTAACCTCCTCTTCCGATGAGGGAGCCATAATCAGGCAAAAGATGGGATAAGATTCAGTTATTACAAGGCTCAAAGTCAAATATAATTAAAAGCAAGATTTGTAATTTTAAACCTGGTGTTTTAAAGCAGGCATCACACCCGCTAAAATCTTTTTGTTCACTTACATGACTTCACTCACTAATTTATTGACTTCCCTCCTCTTCATGGATCTGAATTACCCTCAGTCACACCAGAAATGTGTCACCGAGACCCAACTTCAAGGGTTATCTTAACCCAGGGATCCTGAATAAAGGTGGATAACCACTTTTTCCCCTTGTACAAAAATAAAATACAGAAGTGTGTTCATTTATGAATCCATGTCACAAACATCAAAAGTCAGGACAGAAAATATCCTCTAGACAGTTGAGAGTTAAGTTTCTATTTTGGGGAAAGTCAATCTCCTCAGTTCAAAGAAAAACATATTCAAAAAAGGGACTAATGCGCGCAGTACAGGCAGATATCCTCAAAAACGAAACGCTGATCTATGAGTGAATAAACGAGAACCATATGGTTTTTCCTCTTTAATTGACATATGGGCTCTACAAAATAGAGAAAAACACACTTGGCAAGATGCAGCTCAAATTTTATTCAGACCACAAAACTTTAAAAATATCTTAACATGTCTAATGAACCCAAAATGTGTCCTGTTCACCCAAATTAATCTAACGCCATTTCAGCAAACATTTATTTGATTGCCCTACTATGTGCCAGGCGCACACACACTTACACATACATGAGAGACAGACAGAGACTGAGAAACAGACAGGAGACAGAGAGGAAGTGGACAGAAGCAAATGCAGGATGCAATACAACTCACTGGTGGATATTGGTGGGAAATTCTAGGAGGTATCTGAAGAAAAAGGGTCTTAATTTTGGCCCCTTGGTTGAGGGTTCATCTGAGAAAGGTACTCAGAGAAGGTGATAGTTGCATCAGAACTTTATAGAAAACTCAGAGCTTTCCAACCAAGAAGGAGGGAGAGAGAACACTTCAGGTCAAGTGATCAACAGAGACAAAGGTCCCAAAGACAGAAGAGGTCATAAATCCAGATGACAGCAGCCCAAGAAGCCAGTGTGAGGCAAGAGGATGTGGCCAGGAGAGGAGAGAGGCATGCTGGGCTGAGCAACATCATTCAGGAGAGGAGAGAGGCATGCTGGGCTCAGCAACATCATTCAGGGAATCTCCAATAAATGGGAGAACCCTGAGAAATAAAAACAACTTTCTCATTACACTCATAACATTTTTCTGAGCATTGCCTCAGTCTTTTGCTCCCAGACAAACTTGACTAAAGAAGAAGGAAACATCAACTTTCTCCATCATCTATAACTTTCTACATGGAAATCAAGAATGTGTACACACCCCACACACATGACTACTTCCAAATATAAATCTTATCACACTTAGCATTGTTCAGAAGGTTTTAAGTAGAGGTGGGAGCCTTATCTGAGGCAGATTTAAGAATGACCCTACAACCTTACACAACAGCAAGCAAACCTGTACCAGCCTTGGCTGCCCCCACATGACAGTGCAGGAAGGTCCGGTTCTTCTCAGCCCATCCCCGGATGCCTTTGAGATTTTTCTCAGGCTCAGAGTTTTATGGGATGCTTCTTACTCATTTTTTTCCTGCTGTGCTATTTACTTCCATTCATAGAGTAGCTTTAGTTCAATAAATGATGTGTTTGCCATCAGAACAATTTGATTCTCGTTCTAATTATAGCAACAAGCTGCTTCCCCTAAGCATATTATGTGTGTTTCATTATTTTAAATTGTTATCTTCCATATTAATTACAGAAACAGTTGATCTTTTCTGATAAGCAAGCAGCTGCAAACTCCCTTTTTATGTCTCATTGTAATAGGTGAGGCGTCAGGTAGAAATCAAATCAAGTCCTAATCTGAGCCATGATGTACTGGCATTGAGGCCGCAGTGTGGCTCTCCATTTAGATGACACGTGCTGTGTTCCAGAAGCCTAGGGATGCCTGGCTGGGCCCTCAGGCAAGACACCCCCTCCAGCTAGTTCTGTACCACTGACCTAGGCAGAGAGACAAGTGACACCTTGTTCTTACCATGAAGCTACCGTGGCCGGATGCTAGTGTCCCAGCAAAGCCAGTTTCTGCAGGGAGAGAGTCCCAGAGTTCAAATGAATAGCTCAGATATTCCAGATTCCCATCAAGAGTGGAGACACGCAGGGGCCATCCTAGCTCAGAGCCTAGGGCATCAATATGGCCAGACATGTTTCCTGATGAAGACTGGTCATACGTCAAGGCTAAACTCGGGGGCAAAGGCTACATAGTTCTGAAGTGATATCCTGCATTTTGTGTCATATCCCAAACCATAAGAGGGAAGCTAAGCCACAGCCTAGCCCCTACTGGCACATCTTCCTAGTTCGTGTGGATTCCATCCAACATGGAAAGAAAGACAAAAGAATGAAGTGCTGGGAAGGAGAGGGAGGGAGAGGTGGAGAGAGGGAGAAAGGGAGAAAAAAGAAGAGAGAGAGAAAGAAGAATCAAATAAAAACTCAAAACTAAAAGAAGCCAGAAAGAAGATTCATGAAATAGAAAATAATAGCTCATAGCCATAAACTATTAGACAGTTTTCTCTAATGGTTAGATTTACATTGGAAATTGAGCTCTGAGCATTACAACTGCTAAAATGAAGAGGGAAATGTGACCAGTTAGTTGTAAGATCCAGAGAGGAAAAACACAGGACAAGCCACTCAGAAGACCTTAAATAGAGAATAAATTGCTCCAAGACATATTTTTAAGAGGTGTGGGGATGTGGGCATAGACAGTATCCCAGTCTGTGTGTAAAAGAGAAGAATCCCCTCCCTGTACAATAGCAGCTCCCACCCCTCGGCCTTCCTGCAGCACCATCGCCGTCCTGTTGAACTTTTGGCAGTGATGGAACTATCTCTACTTGCGTGGTCCAATCTGGCAGCCACGTGTGGCAACAGAGCATTAAAATTGAAACATGGCCAGAGCAGCAGAGAGCTCAGTTTCTAATTTTATTTCCATTTAACTCATTAAAAAGTAAGTGTAAAGAGCCACACATGGCCAGTGGCTCCTGTGCTGGGTGATAGCACAGTTTGTTTCTCCTCTGCCTGGTGATTCCCTCTCCCACATACCTGGCTTTCCTCTTCTTGCCACACAAAGCCTGACATACAGTGAGACCTGGGTAGGAAGCTGCCTCTAAGTACAGCCCAGGATGCCTGAAACCACAGGAAACTCAGGACCACTCACGCTGGATTCCTATCTTCATCATTCACTGAGAACATTACTTCTCTAGGTCTCAGTTTCCCTGTCTCATCTCTTGATAGCTTCTGGAGACACCACTTTAAATGTAGTCATTCCTACAAAATCTCAGCTACACAGAGAAACAGATCATTTTGTTTGCTTGTTTATTTACTTATTTTGTAGACCCAAGCATTGAACTCAGATCTTTCAGTGTTCTTCCCCTACTGCTGAAAAGAAGGATAAAATGGATGGCCACCAGAGGGGACAAAATGTTGCCTCCAAGAAGTGGCCATCAAAGGTATCCGTGTCCCTGTATTTATTTTCTTAACATCAATAAGATATTAACATCAGACTAGTAGAAAAATATCTATACACTAACTTAAAAACATACATGTGTTTTATTTTCTTATAGCTACCAAATACTGTATGTCATTGGGACAAGGATCATTCATTCATTCATTCATCCATTCACTGTATAAATACATACAAGAGCCCACCATGGTGGCTTTGGGCATCCCTCATTCTGGGGAGAGAGCTCATGTGATCTTTGCTCCTATTTAATCAGGACTTACCTGTGGTTTAGCATTCATCCCTAGGGATGCATCCAATCCAGGCCTCCAGATCCTATTACTGGAGAGTACTGAAGCCATCCTTTCTTCAAAATGTGGTAAGCAGCTGGGAGAAATCCCTTCACCAGTCTTCCTTGAAGCAATAGCTGCTATTTGCTCATAAAACCTAAAGCAAGGCTAAAAGGCAATGATTTCCAATGTGTACAGTGTCAAATACATATGCAGGTCAAAGTCACTGGTGAGAAGAAAGTGCTGGATGCCTCACAAGAGCCTGTCCTCTCTTAGGACAGGCTCGACCACCCATCCAAGCTCCTAATAGCATAGATGTTTAAGACAATAATGTAAGCCTCTCTCCTCCTCTGCTGCTCTCTGATCTGTGTATCTGGTCTACCTCTCTACCAGGTTGGACTCTAGACCATCTTTGCTTGAGTTCCTGGACCATCCTCTCCTTTTGCTCTCCACTCTGCACTTTTCATGTTGCTGTCAGGTCCTGCTGAAGCCTCAATTGATCTTCTCCATTAAGAGCTAAGTCATCAGATGACCCATCTACCCTCTGCATGCCCAGAGTCCCAGGTTATAATCTCAGCACTGTGACCTGACATGCAGCATCTAAGTCTTGATGTCTCTCTGCCACTAGTAGGCTGAAGCCTAATGACTGGCACAGGGATCTGAGATCAGAAAAGTAGGGTGGGGGACTCCTTGACTGAGGGACTCTAGGGTCAGGCCTCTTGAGATCGCTTCATCTCACCATATGGCTGGCTCTCCTCATTGGCATGCACCTCAGCCCAGCCCCATCAGCAAGCTCACTGGGGACCAGACTCCCATTCCCTTCCCCAAACTGCTGCATGCTGCAGTTCACTGTGGACCTTCTCCAGTCCTTGGCTTGCTCCTTTCCGAGAAGACCCAGCAAATTCCTCCTTCCTCATTGTCATCTCAAGGCAATTTCAAGACCTTCAAATTCACGTTCCACTAACATGGTTTGATCACCAACCACAGCCTACCCCCAGAGACACTTTCCTGTATGCTGTTCCTGGACTTTTTCCCCAGATCTCAAAAGTTCAACATCATGTTTCTGATTGTTTTTTTCCAAGGGAAAAGTTCTTCCTCCTGGATACCTGGGCATACAGCCAGGGCTTGTTTATTGTTTTCTGATTATTAGTGCTTTTATGCAACAATAATGGCAGGCACTTCTAGCCTTCTGTCTCCTGATCCTCACAACAGTCTTGATGGCCACACTATGGAACCAGAAGTAGAAAACAGTCAAGTACCCAAGGCCACACAGCTATAAAGCCTAGGGTCTTGCACTTGAATCCAGGTATAGCTGGAATCCAAGTGTAGCTCTGAAGAACTTGTTCTTTGCACCCATGCTGGAGAGTCACAAGCTTATCTGTATATTGGAATCACCTGGGAATCTCTGGAAATTTCCAAAGCCAAGGACAGATCTTTGGTTGGTGGATGTCATCACCTCTGGCTGGCCTCAGATAGCAGCACATCTAACATCTGCCCTGACAGTCCTTGTGTACACAGCTGTGCCATCCTAGAAAGCCTGCCTGTGCCCAGGTTGCAGGTGCCAGAGAGTTTCTCTCCTACACCGTGACTTCCTTCACATGTGGGCAGATGTGTATGATGCATCTCAGCTCCAAGTCCAGCACCTCACCTGCTCCACCCTCAAAATTTTTTGCTCTGTTATCAGCTCAATAAGTTTCCATAAGTCACTTTCCCTCCTTTCAAATACTTCTCTGATGTCTTTGTTGACAAAGAGTCAACAAAGGGTGAAAATCTAATTAACTGTTCAAAAAATCCCACAATAAAAGTATATTAAATGTTGAATCTGAATGGCCACATTATCTCCAGCAACCTCTGAAAAGGCATACACATCTGCCCAATTCAAGCCATACACACACACACACACACACACACACACACACACACACACACACGCACACACGCAGGCAGGCATGCATGCATGCATACCCAGACACACTGGTAGAATAAAGGCCAATTTGATATCTGCCCTTTTCATTTGCATTTTATTAAAAAAATCAGATTCTCCAGTTTTGCTCATTGCTTGTTAGTTGATTGTCTTTATTTAAGTTGAGAGGGAAAAAAAGGCTACATTGACTTAAGATGTTTTCCTGCCTAGAGTGACAGCAGTAGTGAAGGGTTTTTCATAAATTTGAAAAAAATTAAAGTGTTTTCATGTTCTTGTTGCTATAATAACCTTGCAAGGGATAGAAATGAGAGTCTATTTTCTAACGGAAATTGTGGTCCTCAATCACAGGCTCTCTTCACACTTGTTGGCTATTATTGTAGGGTTGTTAATGAACGTTGACCTCCCCCTGCCATGTGCAATAATGCATTCTCTTAAACACAACAGAGATGTCTCAAATTACTAGGAGCTTTCAAGGAAGAAGATAATGTATGCTTTGCTTGGGTGGCCCCATTCATTAGAATTGTCTTTTTACCTATAGAGTTAATAGAAATCAGCCTCATTCAGATTTAACATTTTATCAGTGCAATGATGCTAGAATATTGTCACTTGCTATACTATGGCTCTTCAGTCTGTCTAAGTTGGTCACTTCATGCTGAAGTCATTCTAAAACACAAACAAAAAACCACTTGAATGTGACCCCCAATGCAGTCCTGCAAGCAATCCTGTCTGCCTTTCCAGCTTCTCTTATCCGCAATATTGCCCCATCTGATTGTCAGTTTCCCTGTCTCATGACACCAACCCATCCTTCCACGTCACTAGCAGTACCTTCCCAATGAGTAGATCTAGGGTTGGCCTCTGATGTGAGGCCTCTTTGGGACCTCTGCTGAGTAGTGCTAGAACAAGACCACCACTCTACTAGGCTCCTTGCCCTCCAGATGATGGGACCTCACAGACTTCCTGGAACCATCCTGTTCTCTCTTGCTCCTATGGATTTGCTGCTTTACTTGTCTAGGGTGGAAAGGAGTGACAGATGTCATCATTCCTTGAGCATCTATTATGCACTGTGGGCTTGATACTCCACATTTGTCATCGATGGCCTGTCATCCTCACTCCAACGCACACTTCAAAATGAAGACCCTCCGAGGCCTCGAGAGTCATCCATCATGCCTCTCCTGAGCAGTCTGATAGCACTGTGATTGAAGTCAGCCTACTTAGATACGGAGTCTGAAACAAAGGCTCTTTTGCAAGTGGCTTACTGAGGAAGAGCTCTTGGGTGAAAGTTCTAGAGCAGGTGATTGGCGAAGACAGCTCTAAGAAGATGGGATTCCCGCTGGCCCAGACTGTCCTGCCCCCTGGGCACGCAGGTTAGAGCAGGTGCAACTTCCCAGGCATCCCAGGGTAGGGCAGCCCCACTGGCCGTGATAACGTCTGGGAGGAGGCATGCATAGTGAACCCTGAGCAACCCACAGTCCTGGCAGCTCAATCTGGAGAAGTGACTGATGGTCCACCACAGCTCTCTTACTGGGTCTCTTCCAGTGGTCTGCAACACACTTAAGAGGCAGTAAAGGTGTCATATTGAGCCCTGAGAGTCTAGCCTCATATTTGACAACAAGTAGGAGCACCGTGTTGTTTTGAATGTATGATCATTGTATTTTAAATGAATATGTTATACATATTAGATAATAGGTATGTATATTTATATATGTTTGTATAATTTATATAAAAGATGCTTATGTATATTTTTGTTTGGAGCAGTACTTTTGTGCCCTACCACTTGAGCCATGCTACCAGCCCAGGTTTTAAGGACATAATAATTTGCCACCATGGTTCTGGTTTTCTAAAATTACTTGCTGTTTATTTGGAGAAGGAAGGAACCTTCATACTGAGGACTGTAATTGTAGCTCTTCACAGGATTATGTCAAAAGAATGACACAGACAGTACAGGGCTCCAACTACTCACGAAACATTGTGGTAGGCATTTGTCATGTGGGAATTTATCATGTGTGTGAAAATTAGTGTTTTCTGTGACCAAAACCATTGATGACTGACTAATCACAGTCTTTCCCTCTCTCCTAACTTACAAAAAAGAAACACTGTTCAGATGAAGAGGTTCCAGCCAAGTGGAGGGTAAAAATGAGAAGAAATATGATTTAAGGCCAGGAAAAGTTAGCAAAAATCCTATCATTACATGGTGGTACATGCTTGCAGTCACAGATACACAGTAGGTCTAGGTAGGAAGACCTAAGTCCAAAGTTGACCTTGAACAAAAAATAAAACTAAAACCATAAGACCCTATCTCTGAAAATGAAAACAAAAGAGAGCTGGGATTATGACTCAGAGAAGGGCCCTGAGTTCAACTCCCAGTACTGCCAAAATAGGGAAAGAAAAAGTAAGATAAGGAAGACAAAACCCAGATAAAGTTCCTGAAAGGCCAAATGATTACATTTAATATACTGCTTCGAAAAGTGATAAGAGAAAAGGAGAGAAACAGGAGAAAAAAATAAACCTCTGTGAAACTGTTTAGCATTATAGGCAGGAGAGTAAAAGCCAAAATTAGCTATCTGAACTTTTACATGAGTCAGTGATAGGAAAGATGGGATTTTTAGGCCCTGGATGTGTATCAGTTACTTATTGCTTAGGAGGAGAAGGAGGGATCGGGTCACTTGCTGCTTCATTTGAGTGGCTGGAACGTGTTTGCATATCACACTGTGTTGAGACAAAACGCTGTGAGCCTGAGGGATGTAGTTAAGATATGCACACAGAAAAAGCATCCCCTTGCTATGCCCTGAACATTTGTATCCCCCTAAGATCCAAGTTGAAATAATTCACCTCCATGATGGTATGACTGCATTGGTCCCCTGAGAGGTGGTCAGGTCCTCAGTCCTCAGGGTGGAACCCTTGGAAACAGCATCTGTGCCCTTAGAGATAACCCAGGAAGCTTCCTACACCTTCTGGCAAATGAGAACATGGGCAGAAGGTGAATTCTATGAACCAAATCACTGGCTCTCACTCAGCGCCACCATTGCCAGCAGCTTGACGCTGGGATTCCAGAACATTGGTAACAGTTTGCTCACAAACTGTTGACCATGAGACATTGTACTATAAAAGCCCATGCAGGTGAACACACTCATTTAATGGTTGTTGGAATCATTTGAATGATAGAGATTGAGAAATGTTCCCCAAATTATACTAATATTAGCTACCAATGCTAGAATTGGTCTCTGAGCTTGTCAGCATCCAAATCTCTATTCCGCTCACAACAGCTGGAGACCACACACATAGCTGAAGGTGAACCTCATAGGAACATTCTTGAAGGGAACCCAGTCCCTGGTGTGCAGGATCAGCTTTAGAGCTAACACAGCTCTCAGTGACCCAGATCTTAACATAGGCAATGGAACCCAAGGACTCCATGGCATCTCTGTGACTTCAAAACATCGCAGGCGGCCGCTAGGGAGGCAGAGCTCACTACTTCCCCTTTGTCTTTGAGGTTGTGCTCAGAGCCTTGACGTGCCATTTTGAAGACTCTTTCCCCAATCTCTCCCATGGCTGGCACTCCTCCATACCTGCTTCAGTACCTGAGCTTCACCTCCAATTAGAAATTAAAATTTCCTTTTCCCTCTGTTGTGAGAATAAGAACTCAAGGTTTTTATTCTTTCGTGGTGATGAAATAAGAATAGTGGGTATAATCAGTGCCATCTTGGCAACATTGTAGATAACAGGAAATTGGGCTTAACTGGCACCATCTTGTCTTCTTGGTGGATGGAGGTAAAGACCACCCCCCTTGCAGGTGATGGGCATGCCTGAACTCCTAGAGGCAGGGGTGTGGACTTGGACAATAGAATACTGGACCTCTCAGTCCTGTGCTGTGCACTCCCCTGAGTAGGACTCTCTTTATAACCAGACCAGCTCAGGAGCTGGCCCATGCCTTGTGTCTCCTGGCTGTTCTCTGGTCACCATGGCATCCCTCCTCGGCTCTCCATTGGAGTTGATTTGGTCTGTTGGTATTGTTTTTCTGCTCTTTCTTTGCTTTACTACTCTCATGGCTCACTCTTCTAACAGCATTAAATGTATCCGAGGCTGTAATCTTTCTGGAGACTTGTGTCCATCTGCGGTCACCAGGTTTCTAATAAAGGCTCCCAAAATGTGGCTTCTCTGTATCTCACAAACACTTTCCCATATAACAGTGAGGCCCCTGAACTGGGAATCAAATTCTGAAAACCAACACACTGTGTGCCACTGTGACAGTCTGTGACACTGTATGCACAGCCCTAGCGCCTGCTCTGCAGCATGCCCAGTGATCAATCTCAGCCCTTCCTCCACATAGCATGGTTTTCAAAAGAGGAAATTAAAGAATGGGTAAAAGCATACTTTCTATAGTGGAGGTGTTGTTCACATGCACACGGTTATTTTTTAATTACAGTTTGATTTAGAGCATAAAGTGGTTTCCAAAGCTTGGATAATAACTGCCAAAAAAAACCAAGAGGAGAGGTATTTATAGAAGAGATGTTTGCTTTCCTTTGCCTGAATTATCAATTGCTCTCATCTGGTATTTCAATTAATAAGGTGTGTGATTTTTTTCTTAATTTAAATAAGGTTAAATTTCTGAAAAGATTAATAGTAGATGAACGTGAATTATGTAATAAAAAAGAACGCCCAGCAGCAGTGGAGCTGGAGTGGTTATCTGGAAACAAAGATTGGTGATAAATTCTTGAAGGGGCTGCACTGATTAGTCCTATTGTTTGGGTTGCATTTTTTTCCACTTTAGATAATCTTCACCTGTGTTCAGATTGCATTTTTCCGCCTTTTAAATAATCTTCACTTTATGTTCATATTCCTTTTAGGACTTTGAATCTTTTTCCACATAAGTGTATGCACTTGTCACTTCCTGTCATGTGCTCTGGCATGGCTGTAAAGCCAGCAGCCCCCACTAGGGGACGGGGAAGCCTGTGGTGAGTGGGAGGAGGTGGGGTGGTCCTTCAGCAGGGGACTGCTGGGTTCTGGACGGAGGACAATGGGAGCCACGCCCTCTCCTACTCATGCAAAGTCCTCACTGGCTACAGGAGGAGCAATTTCTTAGCATACCCCTCCTCTCCTTCTTTCCTGTTTCTGCTTCCCCAAATCCAAAGTAAGACCTTTCATCACTGTGGAGATACTGCAGATGTCACCAGCAAGTCACCCAGCTTCCAGCCTAAGCCTTCCCATGCCCATCCCATATCATGGCCAGAAAACCTGAAGAACAGCACAGAAGACGTCCACGTCAGGTCACCCTGGAATATGGGTACCCCATTTGTTCTCTTACCTGAAACAGGCAGAGAAAGTAGAAATAGACCAAATATACAAAACAATACTTTTTAAAATACTGACGTAAGACAAAAAGGCAGGGCTCCTGAAATATAAATAACACACAAAATGGACTAAATATATTGCTTAAAATCAGTTTAAAAAATATCTGTGAAACACCTTCAAAGCCATCAGAGGCATTCTATCTCACTCCTTCACTCCGTTTGTATGGCTAAAATATAAAAATCTGATCATATCCAGTATTCAAGGAAACTAGAGCCCTACATACAGCTGAAAGTACTATAAAATGGTACAATAATTTGGCAAACAACTTTGCAATTGATACAAAGGTAAAAATGCTGTCTCCATTCACTTTTCTGTTGCTGACAATGCAATCCTATCAACTGGGTAAGTTATAAAGAAGAGAAGTTTGTTTTGGCTCATGGAAAAACAAATCATAGCTTATCCACAAAATAGACAACTACTTGAAAATAAAAAGGAATGAACCACTGAGGTACTCTACAACATGAACAAATCTCAAAATAAGTATACAAAGTAAAAAAGAATGAAGACCCAAAAGATAAGATTCTTTCTGCAAGAGACAGAAAGATACCAGTGGCAGAGGCCAGGGAGAGGTAGGCGAGAGATTGAAAAGTTCAGTGAAGGGCTGGGAAGGTGGCTCAGTGGTAGAGTGCTTGCCTTGCATGCATCAGGCCCTGGGTTCGATTCCTCAGCACCACAGAAACAGAAAAAGCCTTAAGTGATGCTGTGGCTCAAGTGGTAGAGCGCTAGCCTTGAGCTGAAGAGCTGAGGGACAGCGCCCAGGCCCAGAGTTCAGGCCCCACAAACAACCAAAAGAAAAAAAAAAGCTCAGTGAAAAACTTGGGGCAGTTGCAGACATGACTGTTGTTTTGCTCATGGTGACAGACCTAGATAATGTCAAACCTTACCCAACTGTGCAGGTGCAGTTCAATCGCATTCAATTCAACCTTAATAATGTCTTTTAAAAACATGGCTGCCTAGCTTTCATCTTTCATTGGCTTTCTATGACACTGAACGTGTGGTCTTGCTGTAGGGGCATGATGGGGCTGCTGTATCTTCTTCTGGGCTGATTCCCTCCCTCTCTTTCCCCCAATTCAAAGCACTCCTTTGCCGAAGCTGGGTGTTGATTAGCCTCTGGTCCACCCCTTCTGATATTCCCTCTTGAGTAGTATCTGTTCTCACCCTCCAGTCAATTTCCACTCACTCCCAGACTCCTCTTCTAGCTTTCCTCTGCAAAACAGACCCCGGTGTTTTTCCTGCAGGCCTTTCCCCATTTTCACAGTTGACTTTGTACCTTTTCACTGTTCACCTCCAGCCCAGCCTGTCCACACCACCCTGCCCACAACCATGGGTCACTCAGGAGCAGTGAGCTGGTGTTTCTTTCTGATCCTTGCCTGCTTAGACAAGTACTGGATACATGTTTGGAACCATGAACATTTTTGAAATCATACTTGCAAAAGATGATAGGGAGAACTCACTGAGAACATGTACGTCCTGGGGGTATGTCCAGTCCACAGGAAGATCCTCCCGTCCAGATTCCTCCTGCCTAGAACCTGTCTGGCATCCTGTTTCTGGACAAGGCTGTTCTCATTCACAGCGCAAGTAAAAGGAGTGAATGTTCCTGGAAAGAATTCGAGGAGAGAGAGGAGGAGAGGAATGGCGAGAGAGGGAGGCAGGTTCTGTCTTCCCAAAGCAGCTTAAAACAATGCTTTCTAATCTTCCAACAGCTGTCAGGTGAGAAAGAGGTGCATTGGATTCCAAATGTCTATTTTTAGCATACCGGTAGAGATAAAGGCTATGCTCAAATAATTAATTTTATAACTTTAATTTAATATACATACCAAACCAACATACTGGCAAATTCTATAAAAGTACAAAACTCAGGGTCACTGCACCCACATCCCTTTACCTCTGATATGTGAATTGTATCCAAATATTTTGCCTCTTTCTAATTAAAAAAAATTGACTATTGTTGATATTCAGTGACTAACATAGAGGAAACAGGCATTTCTTGGGTGTCAGTGTCCTAGAACATCTCAGGACTTGTTCCCTTCACCTTTAATTGAGGTAACTCAACTACATTTAAGGACAGCCACATGTGTGAAATATTCCAGAGCCAATCTCTCCCCATTCTGCTTTGCATGACTCTCTTTTTCTGAGTTTAAATAATGAGCAATAGAAAATGGAAAGTTTCTGGGATCCTCTTCTCTTCCCTGCTGTGTGGTGTGATCTGCACAGCATAGTAGCAGTGGAATTAGGCACCTGAAGGGATGGGAGGGCTTGAGAGAGATGGCAGGCAACAAGGGCGGGAAGGATATTGGTCAAGATGCATTGCACTCATAACCTGACAGATGGAGTTGAAACCTCTTCATACAACTGTCCCATTAGAGTTCAGAGCTCCCCTCAGAACTCACACCTTTTTTTGTCATTTGTATGGCTTGAACTCTGGGCCTGGGTGCTGTCCCTCAACTCTTTAGCTCAAAGCAAGCACTCTACCACTTGAGCCACAGCACCACTTCCAGTTTTCTGGTGATTAATTGGAGATAAGACTCTCACAGACTTTCCTGTCCAGGCTGGCTTTGAACCTTGATCCTCAGATCTGAGCCTCAGGAGTAGCTAGGATTACAGACGTGAGCCACCAGCATCTTGCTAAGCTTTTTTCATTTTTTTTTAGCAGAGAAAAATAAACTCCTAATTTGAGATGAAAAATAAATGCTGGGCCACTGGAAAATGTTAGTCACTTAAACTAAAACCAAGCCCAAGATGCGTGATTTAGTCTTTTGTAGAAAAGAGAGAAAGAAAATGAAATAAACATTATGATAATCAGCACATACATACATACACACACACACACACACACACACACAATGGAGAGGGAGGTGTAAAAATCCCCATTCATTCATCATTTAATTTTGACAAAGATCAAAAAAGTTTTAATTAGAGAGGCAATCTATATGGATTAGAACGTGGACATCAGGTATGATGCAGATAAATGGAACTTGGCCTTTGTTTGCATCAGCTCATACAGAGCGCAAGCAGAAACAGTTTCTTAGCTTCTCTGAGGTGGGGGCCGAGGATGAGGACCATCTACAGGGCAGGATCCTGTTCAAACCAAGCAAGACTTGCAGAGCCAGTCACCAGAAGGTCTTCAGTGCAGGGTGAGTTTGGGCCAAAATCACTGTGTTCAGATGCATCAGGTCTTCACCTTTGGGGAACAGGAGCCCAGAGGATAGGCAGGATGGTGTATGCCAGACCCAGGCAGGCAGAGGTCTGAGTCTGACCCATGTAAGAGTTCCCCAGGTCATTTCATAAAAACAAGCGATGGATGGGGAACATTCTCAAGGTCACACTTGCTTCAGAAAGCAGAGCGGATGTGTTCCAAAGTCCAGAGAACAGGAGGGCAGCATGGTTGCCTTGGCTTCTTAACTGTTCTAACTTTGCAGCAGTCAAAATCCGATGTTGGCCATCTCTATAGTGTCTGGAGTCTCTCAGTGCTGAAACTCTACAGCACGCCCTGAGTAGGCCAATAGTCCTCAACTGATGGAGACTTTTGCCCTCTCCCCTCTCCCCCTCCTCCAGGAGCAATTTGTCAATGGTTAGTTTATGTTTTTGTTTTTATGAAGATGTGACAGGAAGAGGTACTGGCATCCAGTGGGTAGAGGTCAGTGGTGCTGCTGAACACCCTACCCTGGCAGGACTGCCCCTCCCTCACCAAAAGCATCATCCAGCCTCAAGTACCGATAGCACTAGGGTGGAAGGATAACTCTGGATTAGCCTACAACAAGTCAAGCTTTGGGGTAGAACAGAATTGAATGGAGTCTCCACTTTGTGGCTTGCTAGCCTGAACACCTTTCCCTTCCCTGAAAGCCTCCCTCTGTAGTTGGGATGAGACATGACACCTTCCCCTCAGTATCTCCACCGAATCTAAGGTAAGGTGTGGAACATGTTGAACTTTCTTCCAGTATCTGGAGGCAGTCAGACAGTGGTGGCTAGTGTAATTGATCAATTTTGGTATCATCAGAACAATCAGTTTCTTGGAAGAAGACAAAGTAGGTTTGAACCCTGAAGTCATTGACATCTGTGGGCAGATAGTTCTGTGAGTTCAGGGGCTGGGCTGGCACTGTAGGATAACAACAAGGTCTCTGATTGCGCCTCACTTCGTGAAGGGCACACTTGTCTCTGGTTGACAGTTGCTGTTGGACCACTAATGGTGAATATAGAATCATATGCCAGCAAGCTCCATAGAGTTGCTTCATAACACATCCACCCCTAAAGATGCCCACACATTAGCATCTGTTATGGGTTGGATATGAAATGTCCCCAGAAAGGTTCATGAGCTCAAGGTTCGACCTGGTAGATCCAGTCATTGAGAGGGGATGAGAGCATGGAAACACTGCGTCCACGCAGGGATGAATCCACCCATTCATGAATTTACAACTGAATGGGTTGTTAGGAAGCTGGGTCTGACTGGATGGAGGAGGAAGTAGGCCCCTGGGTATGCACCCTGGAAGAGTTTGTTTTGTCCCTGCTTCACTCTTAGCCTCCTGGCTCTCCCCCTGATGGGGTGATCTGGCTCACCACCCCCCAAAACCAGCAGAGTCATGTGACTATTTTGAAATCACATGCCAAAACACACTTTTCCTCCTTCAAAAGGTTTCTCTTGGGTATTCTGTCACAAAGATGAAAAATGGACGTACCCGGCACCCTGAGCCCAACAGAGACCAAGTCTGGCCTTCATCAGACATCCCAGAGAGCTACTTATTATAGAGGGGTAACTTTACAGCTCCCTGCTTTTCCTAATTTAGACTGTCCTGTCTGTGCTTACATATATTTTTCTGCAGCAGCTTCTGTTCTCAAGAAAGTATTTTTCCCCTCTGAACGCTAGGCTCTCTTGGCCATCCTTCTAACACACTGGATATCATTAAGTTGCTTTCCCAGAGTTTCTCAAATTACCCTCCCATTTATTAAAATACAGGATTCTTCAAGATGGAAGTGTTAGTCATTATTTTTCAATATTAATGTTATTGTTTTTCTGAAGCTCCTGTTGTTCATAATTCGAGGACCCCTTGTTGAATCCCACAAGTAGCATGCTTATGAGATGTAATATTTTATCTCTCGGACTCAGTGCCTGCCACCATCATTTCCTTCTTATTTCAATAAAAATGATCTCCCTCTTTGCAGTTCTGACAGGAGCTAATGGTTTTCTTTATCACAAGAGAAAGTAAGAGTGGGGCCTCACTAAAAGACAAAATGAACTGTATATATTTGTGCCTTAATTCAATTTGGAGCATAAAATCTGATCCTAATAAAGTAACTTCCATAACATTAGATATCACAAAAAGAAAAAATGCAGTGTGGAAGTCCACAAGCCTCTATTTCTCCTTTCTGGATTTGTAGATGTTAGGATGGAAAGCAATATTGAAGCTTAACTTTGTGGAAAGGGAGACCCTGCTAGAAATGCTCACGTGCTTTCTCGTTTTTCCTCCCTTCTTTCTGTCTTTCTCCTTTTTTTGTATGCTTGAGTGAGGAAGATTTCTGGCAAGGTGCTTTAATCAAGTGCTAATACAATCTGATATAATGTCACCAGCAGAAGAATGGTATTAGTGGCTTGACAAGAATTGTTCTCTACATGAAAATTCCAGGAGGATTCTGCCTAGCTTTGTAGACTTATTAGGGAGGAAAATAGCATGTTCTGTTCACAATTAAATCATGAACATTCCTTGATAAAGCTTAGAGTTTTATAGCAAATGCCAAACAGTTGTGAAAATGAAGATATTTAAGGAGCACACCCCATGTATGTAATATGTTCCTTATTACCCAGCAATTAATAATAATAAAAATCCTAAAATGTCCTACCTGGATGTAATGTATGGATGAAGAACTTGGGAGAAATTATGAAACCCCTGCAAAAGAGACTTAGATTTCTACTAATAAAAGTGGCTGAATGACAGCAGTCCCATCTCCTGGTACAACCATCTTTCCATAAGTCATGCTTATACAGAAGACTAGTGGCACTGGACACACAGGCTGGAAATGTGCCCCTGCATGTACCTGTCAGTACCCAGCTGTATAACTCCACAAATATAACTTAGTCTAGAGAAGTGTCTGGTCCTATAGAATGTGGAAATGAAAATTGGCCCCTTGGGTCACTTTCAAAATTAAACAATAGTGTTCCACACAATGCATAATACATGGAAAGAAAATAAATGACAACATTAGACTTACTGCTATTATCTCATTACTGTCTTTGGTCAACAATGCTACCACATTCAGCCCTTGGACTTGCAATAAGGAGTAGGTCAGAAAGTTCCATTCTGATGTCAAATTCTCCAGCACTTAGTAGGCATCTACTTGGGCAGTATCCAAGGCAGATGCTTCAGGGAATTCAGAGGTGAGTTTGCCATGATCTCTGACTGCCACAGGATCGTCAGTTCTGGGGAAAAGCATTCCTACACATTACCCATTGCTCATTGGCTTGGCTCTCGCTTGACTCTGGGTATATTGCTGTAGTTATGTGTGTGGTGTCATTCGGGGGGAAATACTTCTACACAGAGTGTGAGCCTGTTTAAGTCAAGGCAGGAGCCCCTTCTGAACCACATTTGCCTCAGTGGCTTACCACAGGGTCTGGATCATCTATTCACAGATCGTGAGTTCCTTCAGCAGCATGCCCATCAGGAGGCCATCAGCTGACGGCAAGGATGCAGTGACAAGACTTCACATTGTGTTCCAGAGGGCAAACAGTGATTGGAGTCCACAACACAACTAGCACAACATACCAAAACCGAATGTTGGTCGAATGACTAAATGGAGGCGAACAAAATCATGTAGAGGGTGTTGATTCAGGAAGACAGAACAAGAAAGGAGGATGCGGCAAGAGGTTATCTTAGGATGTGAATTGATGTCAGGGCAATGGAAGCTCCTGGAAGCAGGAGTGAAGTAGTAAGTTTTATACAGTTGGTACTAGGAGCATCCGGGCAAGAACCCCCTTTAGCCTGGCTGTGGTCCCCGGTAGCCTCACCTGGCTCAGATTCTCCCCTCCTTGCATTATAAGCTGTTTTGTCTCCGGTGTCTGTCATCTGGATGTGCAGGCAGCAATGTGAAGCCATGCCCTTTGGGATGGTAGGGATTAAGAGTGGAGATACTATCCTTTGGGGAGCCATCCAGCTCTCCCCCATGGGAACTCCTGCGATAATGCCCAGTGGGAATTCTGCGGTGAGGTCACACTTGGAAATGTTAACTCACTCCATGCCACTGTTCCTAAATGCCAGACTAAAGCCTCAGTTACAATAGAACTCATGCTCCTTGGTGCTACTTAATGTTCACCCATTGGTAGGGAGACTCTGCACAGTCCTTCACCCTAGGTGGCCCTGCCCAGTGACAGGCATAGACATTCGTATCTGAACACAGCACGCTATGATGGCTACAATGTGCGCCACGGCCCCTGATCTGTCTCTTGCTAGGAGAAGTAGCCGCATGAGCTATGAGTTCTGTTCTGTTATCGGAGCAGTGGCAATGGTGGGGACTGAGGTTGATCTGTGCAGGTGAGTCTTTGGTCCAGTGCTGGTAGGCTGGGTACCATCCGGTCCTCACTATGGCAAATCACTGTGACCACCGTCCCCAGCCCTACCCCAAGCATAGCCCAACCACAAGGAGAAATCTTTGAGATTAGAACGAGCTTCACATCAACAACTCACTGCTGAACTCTGCCAAGGTCTTATCATCTTCTCCAATACACTGACGACACACAAAGGAAACCAACTGGATCTGGATCCCCTAACCTCCAAAAGAGCCCAGGCTTCATCATCCACTGGCCACGGGAAATGTTACTCAGGATGCCATGGAATTCCTGTCTTCACTTTGCTGTCATTCATGTCTCTGCACAAAGATCACAGAAAGTAAGAGGGTGATGATTCTCTTCCGTAGCCGCCATCCGGTGATGCTGGGGACATGCTCTATCTCTCCGTTTCCCTCTCAGGAGTCTTCATCACGCATGCTCCTTGTGGAGGCACACGCCCCTGCCCTCTGTAGGCCTTTGCTCTGTGGCCTGTATCACGAAGTACGCATTCTAATGACAGCACTGCAGCAGGGATCTGTGTGACCTTGTCGGTGAACTCCACAGCTCAGGGCTGGCACCACAAAGCCCTTGGGCAATGGGCTCTTGATGTGGCATCTTTCACACTAAAACATAAAATAAAATAAAGTTTGTTAGAGACCATTTTAATGGCATTATGCTATCAACAGAAGAGCTTCTAGAAAATTCCAGAAGACCATGCAGAGACTTCTAAATGAGGACTACGGAAACGCTTAGTATTCAACCTGGTGACTGCTCTTCATTTGAAGCATTCGTATGATGCCTTGGTGGTGGGGTCTAAGTGTCAGTATTTCTTTTCAAAATGGCTTTGCAAAGGGTGAACAAATGCAGCTGTGGTGCTCACTGGACACTGTGTGGAAACTGAACTGTACAACTTGTGGGTGGGGATGAGAAGGAAAGACTTGGAGGCAGTGAGGGAAGAAATAACATTGTCTAAAAAGAAATGTACTCTTTACCTGACTTAGGCAACTGTGACCCCTTTGTACATCACTTTTGTAATGACAAGGGAAATGTTTAAACACACACACACACACACACACACACACACAAGCTAAGTAAGTGCCAAATCCCTTACTTAAAAAAAAAAAAAAAGCTCTGCAAGCAAAGCTAAAATGAGGGCCCTGCTTTTTTGAGAGACAATTGTTAAAAGCATGAACTATTTATCCCAGGGCCCCATTTATCTACACAGTCTTTTTATGAGTAGAAACAAAAGAGAGAAAAGAAATGGGAGGACGGTAGAGTACTGTGGGCATAAAAAAGTAAGCTTTAAGTTGATGAGAAACCTTTATAACCAATTCAATGAAAGAAGTTTCATCCTGAAAACTCAGATACACACAAAATGCCATTTTCTACAATTCCATTTCCTAGTGACCTTGGCTTCCGTCGATCTTTGTCACACATAATGCTCACTATATATTAATAAGACCATAAAGAATGCACCCTGTGCAACAAGTTTTCTGGCTAGATTTACATAATTTTTCCCAGTCATTTATTTTCCCTAAAATGGACCTTGAAAGAATAAAACTATTGCTTCTTTAAATCACTTACCATGTGTGTGTGTGTGTGTGTGTGTGTGTGTGTGTGTGTGTGTGTGTGTAGCTTAACTACAAAAACAAAACCAATTTAAACATTCTTAGAAAGTTGTCAGCACTGTGCCTTGATCGCATTCTTATGGTCATGTGACTCAGGTCTATTTATTTATGGATTGTGGATTATAGGAAAAGATGAATTGAATACTCAGTGTCTAATTTTTCTCTATTTGCAAATTTATGTTCAATGTGAAGTATGAACTGATTTATGGTCACAACAATGTATAAATTGAAGACCTCATTTCCCCCAGAGTGTTCATGTATAAATTTATTAAAGTAACTCCCTTCCCCCCACCCCTGTGATACCATTTATTATTTAAAAAAAAACAGGAGCTCTTTCTGCATAGCTACCATCTCCATTGCCTTAGTACTTCATCATATGCCAGATGCAGGTGAGTTGAACAAGAAGGACAGAAACGATGTTGAAATACACCTATGTTTGTCTTTTTGTTTCCATTGACCCTACGAATGTAAGCAAAACAAAATGGAGAAAGGCAGAACTGGGGGCAGAAATGCCCTGTTGGGCAATGGAAAAAGGGAGAAGAAAATGAAAGACCAGAGAGACATAGAGAGAGACAGAGAGATAGAAAGAATGCCAAGACTGAGCGCACATGCCAGCACACAGGAGAGAAAGCTCCAGTTCAGTGGTGACGGAAACCCAAAGTGAAAGAGTCAGGAGGGTATTATGTAAATTACCCAGGCAGCCCAGCCATGCACTGATGATTATAGAGGATGTGAACAATGTGGTGGTCCCCAGACACCAGTGAGCCTTGTTATTTTTCTTCCCTCCAACTACCCTTGGGGTGGATTCTTCCTGACCCTGGTCCTTGCAGGAAAAAAAATCAAGAAATAACCTCTCCCTCACCAACACATTCACTCTAACTCTTTCAGTCAAGGGAGGGCAAGAGCAGATGGAGGGAGGTGCGGCGTGGGATGGCCCCCTCCTTGGCTGCCAACCGGATGCCCTCAGACTACCTTTTGTTTAGCTCAGTGAACTATTTGGCATTCTCACACTCCTTGATTGTGCCTTAGTTTTAAGGACAGAGCTGAGGGGGGGGGAGAAGAGAGAGAGAGAGCACGCACAGTAAGGAGATAGCTCTGAGCTCATAAAATGAAGAAAAGTCTTGTGTATGTGTGTGCATGTGTGACACTAACTTTCAGAATGGCCATTTTAAAATATCCCTCTCGGGCTGGGAAGGTGGCTCAGTGGTAGAGCTCTTGCCTTGCATGCATGAGGCCCTGGGTTCGATTCCTCAGCACCACATAAGCAAAAAGAAAAAAGCCGGAAGTGGCTCAAGTGGTAAAGCGCTAGCCTTGAGCTGAGGAGCTGAGGGACAGTGCCCAGGCCCAGAGTTCAGGCCCCACGACCGGACCCAAAAAATAAAATAAAGTATCCCTCTCTCTCTCTCTGAGCTCTTGCTGGGAATAAAAGCTAATCTGTGGAATTTGGGGGTTGCAAGTGAGGATTAGTAGCTCTGAATAAATCTGCAATTTGTCATTCATGCCAAATTAAAAGTGTATGCAGAGAAGGAACAAGAATACCTTAATTGCCAGTTTGGGTGGTGCATACTTTAACCAGCTGCTTGGGAGATTAAGGTAGGAGGACCACAAGTTGGAGGCCAGTCTGGAAGACTCAGCCAGACTTGCAAAAGGCTGGGATATAGCTCAGTTAGGTACAGTGCTTGACTAACATGTAGAGAGATTTGAATTCAATTTCCAGTACTGCTGAAAGAGAGAAACACCTAAAAGGATCCATTATATTACTTGGTCTGCAATTGTCGACACATGAATGCATTGCTATTTAAAACATTTATAGATAATGCATTACATAGATGCCAGGCCTTCTCCAAGATTTGGGATTCACTAGATCAATAGAAGGCAGCAAACCCTCAGCCTGGAGGGAAAGGAACTAGAGATGAACCTGCTTCTTGACCCTGAAGTTTCTGTGAGGATGGGAAAGAGATGCTTTCTTTCCCACAGAGGACACCTTGTGCCTGTCCTTCTTGCCTGCCAGCCTGCAAGGCTCTGGGGAAACAGGATGCTATCAGGTGTTCTGGCTTCCAGTCAAATGTCTGGTTCATGCTTTATGCTCCACACATCTTGGACTGGACCAGCTGATTTTAGGAATGCCACTTTATCATAATCTTAAACCTTGGTCCCGAAACTAGTATCCCCTTGAGAAGGAGAGAAACTCCCTCCCCATCCCTCTGGGCCTCTTCTGGACAGCCCCTCTTATACATCCATGTCCTGTTACAATTACTGTCATCATCACCATTTATATTTCTCTCAGGAGCAAAAACACGCACTGTTTGTTTATTTTTTTTAAATTTGGCTCATTTTGCACAACATGATGGTGTCCAAATCCATCCATTTTTTTTTGCTGTAAGTGGCAATTTTCTTTTTTTTCATGGTTGAATAATATTCCATGGTATCTCTGAGTAACAACATAAACTAATGCAGCCACTCTGGAAATCAGTATGGAATCACCTCAATAAACTAAAAAGAGATCTAACTTAAGACCCTGATGCACCACTCTTGGATATATATCTGAAGGAGAATGAGTCAATATGCAAGAACAATACATGCAAGTCTGTGTTTGCTGCAACTCTGCTCAAAATAGCTAATCAACTGAGGTGCTAACCAAACGAGGCAAGGTCTTAGATGGTGAAGCAATGTGCTCAGGCTTGCAGCGAGAGCGATGGTACAGTGGGTGTCCAGTTCACGGAGGGAACCCGTTGAAGAAGACCAGGAATCAGGCTGTTGGCTTTGCAGAGACAAGACTTCTCCGGTCTACCATGAAGTTGTCTGGTCTTGACGAATTTGATGAGTTGGCAGGTGATTGGATTAGGAAGGAGCTGGAAGGAAAATGGATTCCAAAGTGCACTGATGATGTGCACAAAAACATCTCACTTTTTTCCCAAGTCCATACTAGAATTCAGTCCTCCTAGCCTATGCTTCCCGAAGCTGAGGTAGCAAGCATGTGCTACTTCATGCAGGCTCTTCGACTGACATGGGGTCTCGCAAACTTTTTCACCTGGGCCGACCTGTGACTGCATTCTTACTGATCTTAGCCTTCTGCATGCTGAGCTGACAGGCATGTACCCCCATGACCTGCTGTTGGTTGAGACCTTTTTGCCTCATTTGACCTAAAACTCTGATCCTCTTGCCTCCACTCCTAGAGTAGTTGGAACTGCAAGTGCCCTATCGGGCCCCATGCTTGTTTTGTTTTGTGAGCAAAGATCAGCTCCAAACCCTCACATGTACCCAGATGCTTGTCACTTCTCAGCATCCTGGAGGTGCAGGAAGCTATGAGCTCTGACACTAGTAGGACTGGAAAAAATTTATATTAAGTGAAGCAAGCCAGACCCAAAGAAATATAGGTTTCAGGGTTTCCCTCATTTGTAATAACTGGAATATGTCTATGATATTCTTAACATGGGATCACAATAGCCCAATCACTAAGTGGGTAGGACCATATATGATGAAGTGCATCAAGATGAACTCCAAGAATTGGGCAAAAAAATGTTCTTCTTATGTCCTGTATGCAGTTGCTTCTTTTGTTTTTCTTTCTGTTTTAGTTTTCTGTACCCTTTGTCTTGTATATAAGCTGATGTGATCCATGGAAGGGAAAGGGAATTACAAAAACAGCAGGACAAAGGATGAACTAATGCAACAATGATACTCACTGGACACTATGTTGGAAATGAACTTTACACATTGCTGGGAGGGGGTAGCAGAAGAAAATGAGGGAGGGGTAACTGTGTTTAAAAAGAAATGTACTCATTACCTTACTTATGTAACTGTAACCCCCATGTTCATCACCTTGACAATATTTTTTTTAAAAAAGGACTTTTCCATAGCCAGAGTAAGAAAAAGAAAGTTAAACAAAATTATGGTTATCATGATTTCTGTATTTCCATTCTCAAACATACAAATGTGGTATCTTATATTCTCTGGATGCAGAGTCCCAGGTGAGGGGACAGGAATTATATCTCATTTCTCCGTAACTCCCTAGCACTGCATCTGCTCTCTGAAATGTAGACACAGTTAATGATGCTTCCCTTAGGGGATAACAACAGTAGTCTCTATAAACTCCAAGCACTTGTCAACTATTTTAACATGTGCACTTAGAAATATGAAATCATCCGGGCTGGGAAGGTGACTCAGTGGTAGAGTGCTTGCCTTGCATGCATGAGGCCCTGGGTTTGATTCCTCAGCACCACATAAGCAGAAAAAGTTGGAAGTGGCGCTGTGGCTCAAGTGGTGGAGAGCTAGCCTTGAGCTGAAGAGATGAGGAACAGCGTCCAGGCCCCACAACCAACAATAACAACAACAAAATGTGGAATCATTGCCTTTACTGTCCATTGTGTGGGACATTCTCTCTCTTGAACCTGGCGGTACAAAACCAGCTCCACCATCAGCCTCAGTTTTCAGAGCAGGACTCTGTGGTTAGGAGAGTTTAGATCAATTTCACAAGTCCCAAACCTCAGTGAAGTGGTGTTGCCAGGTTTGAAGGACAAACATCCTTGCCTCAAAAGTCTAAGATCTAAATCATGAGGCTGTAGCTAACCTCCTTTGCGTTCTCTAATTAATGTTAGCATTCAGTAACAATTCCTACTAGCTACTTTTTAGCTATCTACATCACATAAAATATGAGATTTTTAAATTAATTTACTTTATTGTTATTCTAGAGGTGATGTACACAGGGAATAGGAGACATTGTTAAACACAGAAAGGCTTACAGGGCCTTCCCAATCGTGAGATCAGAGTTGATCTCCTTGAAAAACTCAATGATGAAGCCAGTGAGGAGAGGAAGGCATTCACATAGCACTCTCCAGAAAAGAGTACCTTCACTGCTGTGGCTGAGTATGCTCCCTGAGCGCATTTGTATAATAAGCACTGTTTCACCATCTCTGGGAATGCTGGTGACAGGGTGGATGCACACCTTCACAGAGTACAGTGCACGCACTCATGTCCAGAGGCAAGGAAAGAGGGAAGAATGCTAAAGGGAACCAGTGTTGTCTTCTACAGAGAAGAGTCCATCAACATGACCAAAAAAACTAGTAAACAATTCAAGAGATAATATGGCTCCAGCATTTTCACACTTTGGGTGATTTACCGAAAGGAAATGTTCCACAGGTTCACAGAAGGCTCACAGAAGTGTCATTAAAATATTATTTGCAATAAAATAAAAGGAATAAAGAGAACCTCAATAATCAATCAGACTACTGAATAATTAAATTCTGGTACAGTAAAATGATCATTATTGAAAGTGTGGTGAAGCATGCTCTTAATGGACAGTCAGCAAAACAGAATGCAAGGTTCTGACTCTATTGTATTTGAAATTTGTGTGCATAGAGACTAGTATGAAGAATGACCCCCTTACATGCATGCACTCTTTTGCTCGCTCTCGCTCTCTCTCTCTCTCTCTTCAGTTCACTATTTTCATCTGTTTTCTAGATATTCTGTACTTGTACTTGGCTTGGTGTCACAAACATTGGCAACGTGGAACAGACCTTCAGTAACCATTCTTGAAGGTACAAAGGTACAAATACTTGCTGATTTCTATTTCAGTCATTATGTCATTGACACGTGGCTAGGTAAACTCAGGACCAAGTGGCTTTCTGATCTCTCTATGGTATCCTTTGAGTCTCCTGTTTCAGCTAGTACATCCTTTGCCTTCTGAGACTGTGGCTTGTCCCCTTTTTAAGGAAATCATCTTAGGATTCTAATGATCATGACCAAAATGTTGTACAGAAATATAGGATTGTATAACCATCAATGTCAGAAAGGAACCCATAAAGATTGTTATTTTCTTTCTTTTTTTGCAATAACAGTATAGATCCTGATTGTGGTAGAAACAGAAATTAAGAACCGAGACTGTGGAAAAGACAAGTTCTGGTATTTAGTTGATGTTTTCAAGGTGAGTCACCAGACTGAAGAGGGTAAGTGACATTTGTAAAGTATCTTATTGGGTCATCCCCAAAATCACTTTTTCCATTGCCCAAAGTCTCCTTGCCATGTCCAACTGGAGAAAAGCTAAAGCAGAGATGGTCTTAGCTGCTAGCTACCATCAAAACTAAAGTGGATCAACAGCCTTAGGCCCAGATAATACTCGAGGAGCACTCAGAGCTTTGGAATGAGGGGTTCTACAGTGGGGGAGAAGTGAAGCATCCATTAATGGGGGAAAAAGGAGGTCAGGTATGAATCGGAACCCAGGATGGCCTCAGAGACTCTTGTGTGCTGAGCACTGTCTCTGCGCCAGATGCATCCCCACGGCTGGAGGTTGGAAGAGTCCTCCCAGACCGCCTTCCAGTGGAGGTGATCATGTCCCCCCATCTGTGCTGCATGGAACCATGTGTGTGGGAGATTTTATCTTGCAGTACCCAGATCCTTAAGAGTGAGGACTCCGCCAGACGATTCGGTGGAAAACACAAGATTAAATAGTCCCGAGTAGCTCAGTTGCTGCCTTGACTGAGTTAAGGCTTTAGGACCAGGTCTTGGGGATCAACACTGCACCAGAACTAAGGATTTTCTTTTAGCATGTCAACATTGTTGGATAACCACCTCTATTTTTTTTAAATTATAGTATATGTTACCTTTTCATCTTGAAATGTCCTAGGTTGATGTTTATATGTCTATGTCAATGTGTGCATTGGAAAATTAAAAGCAACATGAATGAAAGGAAGGACATTAACAATATATCTATTTGCTAGGACAAACATGCACCATGGTTGCTCAGAATATAAAATATTAAACTTATTGCTGGCTTTTATTTTAATAAGAATCTCGTGGACTAAATAATGGGAACCAAGTAAGTAATAGACTTTCCAACAGTGCTGTGGGCTTCCCCCTGGGACTTTCGGGGGGGGGGAGGGGAGGAAATCTGGTAAGTGACACTTGTACAGGTTTAAATTTGAAATTGCATTTAATTTGTATGTCCTATTACTTAGTTGAAAACATGTACCTCTAAGGCAAATGCAGACAGAAATGGGCATTGAGCTAAAAATATTTGAGAGGCAATAATTTGCCTTAATAGCATCCACACCTAGATGGAGAAAGTAATGAAGTCTCTCAGGGGAGGCATTTCTTTGGCTTAATTTGTTTTCACGCTGTTACCAAGTTGTCAACCTAAGACTGTACTGAGCAACTGCTCATGAACTTGTCTTTTGTTTCCGTTCTTCGTAAGCCCACTCCATCTCAGATACTTCTTCCCTTTATTTAGGCCACACTCCAAGCATTCGGTCTTGTGGCTTGAGACCAGAATCAGGAAAGGCAGGCCCAGTGATGGGTTACCAGGCCAGTCTTGCCTGCATGGTCTTTCCCTGTTCTCTGTCCTCACAACCCTGGCAGATTGAAATGAGGACAAGATGCAGGAGTGGAAGGGTTCTAGAGCCTGTAATAGCTGGAAGCAGTATGGTCCTAGTATTAGAGATCCACAGGCAGTTAGAAATGATGGAAAGGATAAGGAACAGGAGGACTAACAAAAATAATGTCCTTGTGAAGTAGAAAAGGTCAAAGCTAGACAAGGAGAACCCTTGGCTGAAGTCTAACACTGAGACACAAAAGGTGAATGCAAGGGCCAAAAAGAAAGGAAAAGGGGAGGGGAGGCAAAGGGGCATGTCCTAGGCTTCCAACTGTGTGCCTGGACTGTGCGCATGGACCCTGTGGACGGACACACACGTGTGCCAGTGGGTGCCATCCACGTGGAGTGAAGGAAAACACCTGAACCCAATGCTCAAACTGGATTGGAAATTTTTCTGTGAGTATCAAATGCTCAGCTGATCACATTTACACTGGCCCAAACTGAAGTCATAGGCCAAGTCTGCCCTCTGATCCACACATCCAATACCCAATACCCTGAAACATCCCACCAACGTCAACCACCCAGTGGGGGCCACTGTGTACCTTCTTCCAGCAGAAATGGCCATGGCCTTTTTATTTCCTTTACACCTGTTTATTAGTACACATTAGTTATACAAAGGAAGTTTCACTGTGATATTTCTCTTTTTTAAATAAGTTTTTTATTGTGAAAATACTGTACAGAGGGGTTACAGTTACATGAGCAAGTTAATGAGTACATTTCTTTGCTAGCATTTTTGCCTCCTCTTTTGTTTTTCCCCTACCATCCCTTCCTTCCCACCTCTCCAACTACACTCCCCCTACCCCAGTCTAAATTGTAAAGTTCATTTTTCAACATAGCATCTTCTACAGCTCATTGTTGCAATGGGTCAACCTGTATCCCTATTTAAACATTTTGTTTTTCTCTTCCCCTCCTCAAATTATACCAACATTAAATACAGTGAAAACAGGGGTTATGCCATGGGGGAGGGACATATAAAGCAACAAAAAAAATCACATATTACCTTATAAATATGTTAAAAACAATAGCAAGAAAGAAAAAAACCACTTGTGTCCCTATCTTGGGGTTCATTTCACTTAACTTCATCTTATTTGGTCATAGGTATATAGCTTTTGATCTTTTCTGCTTGTCCCAGACCTATACTAGTTATTGCAAATAAAGTAAACCATGGTAATTATGTTTCTTTGGGCTTCGCTTACTTCACTAAGTCTTTCCATTTCCTAACAAATGGTGCAATGTTATTCTTTCTGATGGAGGCATAGAATTCCATTTTATATATATATATATATATATATATATATATATATATATATATATATATATATATATATATATATAACTCAGAGATCCAAGACTTAGTAGCCAGCTCCCACATCTGCTCTGGGACAGGAGTCTTAGGTAGGAATGTCAGAAGAGCTGAGCCTAGAAATGAAATTTTACTTCAGCCCTCATTGCCATAGTCCAGCTCACTCCTAACAATGAAGGGGCTAGAGCAAGATCATCCACTAATCGCTTGGCAAGAAGAGATAAGATATTTTGTCCACAGCCAGGAAATCTTGGTCATGCAGAATTAGCTGAATATCTGACAAAAACCAAGGTTAGGGGACCAAAATTCAGCTCCTATGTTGTGAGCTGTTATTACCTTTCAGCAGTGATGGGTCCTTTCTGTAGGGACTGGGCAGCAGGCAGGACCGCTCCTACGGAGGTGACCTGGAAGGTGGGCAGGGTTTCTCCTGCTGTGATTTGTGCCATACTGTGGTTCTTCAGGCCAGGAGTCGTCAGTGGCACTGTCAAACATGGGGAGGCTGCGAGAAAAATGTTTGCTGAAAGCAAGTGCTGGTATGTAGAACTTAAGCAAATCACTTCCTCTCTAATTCACATCCTCCTCCTCCGTAAAACAAAATGGCCGTGAGAGGGGGAAGGCTTGTAACACGGCTGGATGTCACCAGTAGATAATAAGCACTCAAAAAATGGAGTCATTACTCCATTTTATTTACGCCCTGGGAGAATAGAAAGAAAAACGTGCTATCTTGCTTTCCCCTGGTTGAGGTCTGAGCCCTGAGGGAACTCTAGTTTGCTGGATTGGATCTTGTCTTCCACTGCCCACAGCTACACACAGAGGCAAGCCCATTCCCGTCCCTACTCTGCGCCCCCATCCATAAAAACTGAAACTATGCCTTTGGGAATTGCATAGACCTCACCAACTGTCAATCAAAATACATACACGGTCACTCACCCCAGCTGGGCTTCACACATGTGTTGCTGGTGGCCATCTTGTATGCCACCAACTCTTGGCTGTTTCATCCCGCGTGCCCATTTTGAAGCACACATGAAAACTCTACTCCTGGTCTTCAGAACAAATCCTTTTGCACTGCATTGATGAGGGCTGATTTCTGCTCTCATCAATTTTGCTAGTTTTGCTGATGTTTTCATATCCAACAATACATTTCAAAGAAAAGATCCTATTAAACACATCTAGTAGACAAAATCTCCTGTTCTCTGCTATAACACAGAAAGTTTTCTCTTTCTTATCCTTTCCTCCCACACAGCATTACACATATTTTACTGTCTTCAGTGAATTCAGCCCATTTGCTGCCTCTGACTTGATACTTCATAATCAGAGCTTCCTGCGAGTCCTTGGGATGTGAGCAGCCTGCTGGTGCTCACACTGAGTTATTAATACCAGTTCTATGTGTGCTGAAAAGCCACGAGAGGAAAGATTTGGTATTTGGGCCCAGTTAAAAATGTAGCCCCAAACTAGCTGCTTTCTTCTATTTCTTAGTGGAATGATATAATTCTTGCTTTGGAAATCAGAAGTGAAGAAACTATTTATTCTGCCTGCTTCAATACCATCCAGCTGTATTAGTAAAATATGGTGTGTCCTGTTGGAGTTCATCCCAGAGAGAGTCCAAACACTTTTAGTGTTTTTAACTTTAGGTTACTGCTGAATTAGTTCACTGGCAGATTTTCTTTTCTTTTTGGAAATCAGTCAATCAAAAGAGAACATGTCTCTTTGTGAGCATACTTGAAAGTATTTTAAATGCACACCTTCAGGTTTTAAAAGCCCACAGTGTACATTTTTAGCTCAAAAAATCCAGTTTGGATAGTTTTAATTTGTTCCACAAAAAGTTTGCCAAAACAGGAAAAACTTCATGTTTTTTTTGTTTTTGTTCTGTGACAGGGAAGGCAAGTTAATAACTTGATTGAAATGGATAGAAATATGCAATGAAATGGAAGGACAGAGACATTTGCATCTTCATTTTACTTAAAGCAGTGAGTCCTGAGATATATTAGATGACAGAGAAGCCAAAATTAATTCTTGCAGATGCTACATACAGTTATTGATGTGTTTAAAATCTAAAGTTGAAAATGTCTCAACAACGTAGTTGAGTTTATCCAAATGCTGTGGGAAGAACTCTCAAAATGTAAAATCCAAGATCCTCACATTTCCATCTCATCTTGGTTTGCATATACATAACTACAGACTCTAAGTCTTAACGTAGTTATCAAATTGAATGTGGTAGCCAGATGTGGTATGTTATACCTTTCACAGGAGGCAGAAGCAGGAGGGATTTTGAATTTAAGAACAGTCAGGGAAAAGTTAGTAAGAGCAATATAGTCTGTGTGTGTGTGTGTGTGTGTGTGTGTGTGTGTGTGTGTGTGTGTGTACATATGATAGTGGTTATGGGACTTGAACTCAGGTTGTCCCTGAGATCTTTTGCTCAAGGCTAGCATTATTCGAGCCACAGCACTACTTCTGGTTTTTGAATAGTTAATTGGAATAAGAGTCTCACAGGGACTTTTATGCCTGGGCTGGCTTTGAACTGTGATTCTCACCTGTGAGCCTCAGATGTAATCCTAAGTAGCTGGGATTACAGGCATGAGCCACCAGCACCTGTTGCAGTATTTAAAAAAAATTAGAAGGACTGGAGATTAGTCAAGTGGCATAGCACTTGTCTAACAAGAATGAAGTCCTGTGTTCAGTCCTCAGTAACACAAAAATCATGATTGAACTTAGTAGTAGAAAGGGCAAGACAAGAGAGGTAGCAAATAAAAATTTCCTGGAAGGAATAAAAAAATGATTGCATAACTAAGGCTAATGACCCTAAAGTGTGGTTCACTACCCCTGGGATTCCTCAAAGGACTTGCTTGTCCTCGCTAGTGGTGATGGCCAGAAGTCTTAAGTGTTGTCTCAGATCTGCAATAAGGATGCACGGCTGTGGTCAGTAGTGATTGGAGTCCTAGCACCAGTCCAGGTGATGAATTAACCCCATGTCAGCCACTACCCTCAGAGCCAGGTTTATTTAAGAATGTCTTCAATGAGACTCAGAACCCCTGATGTGATTATATCTGGACCTGAGTGTTGAGGTTTGACTAGGTTTTTACCAAGGTCTAATAAATTGTTACACCAGCTTACGACAGCACACATCAATTGGTCTTGTAGTTCTGTGCAACAGAAATCGTGTAGGGTTTCACCTTATGATTCACATTCATGTGTCAGCAGAGGTGTCTCCTTACCTGGTAGTAGTAGGTGAGGAGCCATCTCCTCGTCTTTTCTACTTTTGAAAGCTGTTCTCATCCCTTGATTTATAGGCTCCTTTGGCCATCTTTCCATCTTCAAAGGAAGTACCATTGCATGTTGCTGTTTTCATTCATATTCTTCCCAATCTACCTTTTTTCTCCCTTTCTCCCATCTTCTCTCTCTCTCCCTCCCTCCTTCTCTCTCTTTCCTCCTAATACAGCCAAGAAAAATTCTTTACTTATGAGGACCAATGTGAGTACACTGAGCCCATTGCAATAATCCAAGATATTCTCCCATTTCAGGGTGCTTAATTTAGTCATCTTCAAAGTCTCTTTTGCCATGTGAACTGGCATACACAAACTCTGAGGACATCTCTGACTACCATTAAGCCTACTGAGCCCAAAGTCTGACTGAAAACATGGGCAGTGTCATAAAGCTCTTGAGTTGAATTCTGATGTGCAATGAAGTTGCAAGTCTCCAATTGCTTGAGTTACAAACTAAACTAGCACCTTCCCCTGGAAACATCATTTTGATGCAAATTACTCAGGACAAGGTTTGGCACATCATCATTACTCTCACCTCTGTACTGATAGAATTTTACTTAATATTTTTACTTCAACAACAACAACTGGTTGGATTTGTCATCAGTAACAAAGCCATTCATGTTAAAATTAGGCCTGTGGAATCCTCACATCTGCTATCATAAACCTGACAGCTTCTGAATTCTTCTGATGAAATATAGGCTGGCATTAATGAGGTTGATTTTTTTTGTACTGTCTAGAAAAGTGGGTAAGCATTTGGAAGATCTGAGTAACTACATGAATCAATGTTTTCTAGATGAAATTTTACGTTACAATATCTACCATGAGTCTATCGTTAATTAAAGTTCAAAACAGATCAACCTAATAACAGGGCACGAAAAGCTCATGGATATGGTTTTACTGATTTTACATTATAATTGAACTTTTAAGAAACAATCACGTGCTGAGTTTGGTTGCTGATAAAACGTTTTGACATTCCTATTCCTGAATGCACACCATGTGCAATTGTATTTTCCTCATCTATTTCAACCGAGGAACCTATCACCACAAAGAGTGCAGAAGAAGAAAGGATAACTTAGCCAACCACTGTTAAGTTAGCCATTGAGGAGGTTGGAAGAACTTAGAATATCAGCCTTGTCAGTGATACTTTTGGGCACAGCTATTTTCCTCATAATCCAAAAAATGGATTTTTTTATAACTGAATAAATGGAGGACTCTCGGCATTTTTACAAACTCTAATATGCTAAATACTGCTAACAAGTCATATAAGCAAAACTTTCTGAGTATCCAATCACTTTGAAGAATGTAAAACTATCCTTGAAAGCTTGGAAACTCATGCATAAAATAATGTCAGGAACCGGGCACTGATGTTTCATGCCTATAATCCTAGCTATTCAGAAGGATCTGAGGATCATGGTTCCAAGCCAGCCCTGGCAGAAAAGCTTGTGATACTTATCTCCATCAGAAAATTGGAAGTGATACTATAGCTCAAGTGGTGGGGCATGAGCCTTGAGCTGAAGAACTCAGGGACAGCGCCTAGGACAAGTTCAAGCTCCATGACCAACCTAAAATACACACACACACACACACACACACACACACACACACACACACACACACACACACAAATACACAATTAGTGTCAGGAATTAGCTGAACCAGATAGGTGATGAATGATGAGACTGGAGAGAATTAGAGCTCGCATCTTGGCTCTGGATACATTATTTTTGGAAAGAATATTGGCAACTTTTATTGTGGTCAGAAATACTATGATATCTACTCCACAGGAAGTTTCAGCCCTGTTAGATTAATATATCCTTTTACCAAGATATTTTAGCTTTGTTTGTGCTTTGTCCGCTGGCAAACAACTTGTGAAGGAAGTGCTGGGTTCTTGTTGGAAGCCTGGCTCAGCCCATGAGTCCCCATGAGTCTAAAGACTGTGCCCCATCCATCAGAGACTCGGGTTGTTACAGAGTGGTTGGGCTATAATAGGTGCTCAGTACATTCTGTCAAATTAAATTAAATCACTTCCCTTTATTTAGTTATATGTACATTCAAAAAGTATCCCTTCAATAAATCCTACACAAATGATATCCACACACAAATATGTACATGTATATACAAATCACTTTTATATCAGAAATATGCATATGTATGCACAAATCACCATTATGTATGTAAAGCGGCCAGCTGCATATATGCATTATTGTTCAACTCAGCCTTGATGTTACACCCTGGAGACAAGTCACTAAAGGACATGTCCTTCCTGCCCCAGAAGAACTCACCATATAACAGAAGACATAGCACATTGTCCAATGTGCCTGTGTGCTTTGGAAAATCCAGATGACTCCAGGAGCACAGGGTAGAAAGTCATGACTGAAGCTAGGGCAGCAAGAAGGCAGTGGAGGTTCTAACAGCGAAAAAGCCTGAGGGAGAGGCTCAGAGGAGAAGAAGCAAACACGAAGAAGATAATGGATTGTGACTTTTAAGAGCAGAGAAATCAGGTACATGTATAAAGAAATACAGGTACACACTCACACACACAAACACACACACACACACACACACACATACACACACACACAATCCCCAACCCCTTGTTTTAGGAGCACTCTTAATTTACACTAGATGTTTAGACATAACATTTTTCTCTTGAAGCCTCAGTTTCCCCATCTGTAAAGTTAAAGGTTGTGCAGGTTCAAAGGTTCTAAATCCTGGCTGAGAATTAAACTATTTATGGGATTCTCCTGCCGACATCCTGTGCCACGAATCCTAATTCAGTTGGTTGGTGGTGCACTCACACATGGAAATACGTAAATCTCTCTGCAAGAAACTCTATCACAGCTCCACTGACAACCACTGAGCTGGTTGGAGAGGCTTGTCTGACTTTCATTTATTTCACTATTCTATCTTCTGTTTTTTCTTCTACCCATTTTAGTCACATGAGCTCGGGGCATAGCGAACATTCTACTGGATGTTGCTTGAAATAAGTAATGCCACAGTTCAGTCCTGGGGTTCCTGGAGCTCACAATTTAGCAGACTGGATCTCTCTCTTACCATTCCCCAGCCTTCCTCTGCCTCTCCCTCCCCTCCCTTTCTAGTACCACTTCAGAGTCATCTCATCCTAAATCCCTAAAAGCAGTTACACAATACTGTGCTTATAATACATGTGGCTCATGGTAGGACTGGGGCCAGGTTATTCCCTTATTAACTTGACTCAGCAGTGCCTACTAGCGCTCCATCAATAGCGCTATTAATATTTTCATGGCGGCCCATGCATCCTGTACTGTCACGCATGGAGCTCTTACAGGTGCATGACTTTGCTTGCTCCTGAGATCCCCAAGCCTATTTGACAGATGAGAAAATTAAATCTTCTTCCTTCTTCCTCCATGGAGGAAAAAGACTTTCCCTTTACAGATACAGCCCCAGCTCCAGGAACACCAAGAATATCAAGGGTAGAAGGATGGAAACCCTGATCAATGTGCCTTAGTGGGCTCCTGGCTTGAAGAATGGTCTTCCATTGGCAGTAAACTGGTCCAGGACTCATGCTGAGGAGAGACCCTGCCAATTCATGCCCTGTCATTTGCTGCGGCTGGTTGCTGCTGGACAGAAAGTCAAGCTGGCTGTGTTGTGAAATTGTTTACTATCTCATGTAATCGTAGCAAACTCCAAGCACGTTCAAAAGGTGGGTAGTTTGTGCTTGACCCCAGATTCCAGAGAGTAAAACCTTTTTTTAATCTATGCTTTTCTCATTATATGCCTTCCACAATCCTTTTGCGTTTAAGATGAAATCTTCCTATGCAACCTATGCTGGCTCCCAGCCTCAGCCCTGTGAGCTCTGGGACTACAGGTGTGTACCACTGTGTGCAGCTCATAATCCTTTTTTTGGAGAGCCTGCTGTGACCTTAGAACTTCTGAGGTCATCTCAACGAAATGGGTTTTAAGTTTCTGTTCTATCCAATTGATCACCCTAGACTTCTCTCTACAACAGCATCTCATTTAAGCTTGAGAACAAATAGATGATTCTATTATTATTTCTTCTATTTTGCTGAGGTCCAGGGAAATGGAATGGAATCTCTAAGGTCTCAGCATGAGACTGCACCATATTTTTCTCTGGGATCCAGGTCAGTCACAAGCAAGTAGCCGCAGGCTTTTTCCATCATGTTTACTTCACCAATTTATCATCATTCTAAACAAGTTTGAAATGTCTTTGGAATTCTTCTGGCATCAATTCCTAAGCCAAAGGTGATCCTTTGGAGCATGGGGATTTTTTTAAATTAATAGCTGGATAATTAAGCCCTCACATTTTAAGTGTTGACCACATTGAAATGAATGTCTGCCTTCAGTTGGTGGTTACTTTGTCAGGCACAAATCCACCTCAACCAGCCTTGTTCTTCCTACATAATGCTCCATCGTGATGGAAATGTTCAATTTCTTCAGTGTCCAATGTCCAGTGAGCCATGGGAGACAATTAAGTGCTTGCAATTTGGCTACTGAGGATGCAGGGTGGCCCTTAAACTTTGATTTAATATTGATAAATTTAAATTTGAAGTAACCACCACTGAGTGGTGATCGCTACTGTGCTGCGTAATGATATGAGCTGAGAGTTAATAGCAGCCCCCCAAAAAATCACCCACTGTTCTGTCTTCTTCATTTTATCCTGTCAATTTATTCATTTATTGTTTATTTTGAAATGTTTTGTTTCATCAGGGTAAACCAAGATCTATACTCTTCGCAAAGGTTTATTAACATTAGGCACAACACAGGGCAGTAGATCTGAAGAACTCCATCTTGCTTCATTGACACCCCATGACTGCTGATTAGCAGCTCCTCTCCTCCTTTCTGCACCCTATCTCAGATTCCTCCCCCTCCTGCCAGGTTATTAAAACGTTTTTTGGATTCCGCTTGTACATGGAATCCTGTGGTGCTTTGCTTTCTCTGACTGACTTATTTCACTTAGCATAGTGACCTTACAACTCATTTGTGATCTCTCACGCAACAAAATTCCCTTCTTTTCTAAGGCTAAATGATATTCCACAGTGTGTATAGACCACATTTACTTTATCCGTGCATACATCCATGTGCAACTAGGTGGTTTCTGCATCTTGGCTATTACAAATAATGCTGTCTTTTTTTTCCCTTGTAAGTCTTCATTTATTTTGGAGCATAAAAATGGGAAAAAGCCAAGTAAATATTTTGCATGTATCTAAATTAAGTGGACGTATTATATTGGTCTCTTTTAAATTAGAAGTTATAGATTATGTCTTTTTATACTCTAACTTGGGACAACAAAGTGCTGTCAGTTATGTTATTCTCTTCCCCTTCTTTTGCCCTTCTACGTACATAATTTTTATTTTTTATTTTTATTTTTTTATTGTGAAAATACTGAACAGAGGGGTTGCAATTACATGGGCAAGATAATGAGTACATTTCTTATCAAGCGTTGTAGCCTCCTCCTTTGTTTCCCCTTCCCATCCCTTCCCTTCCTCCCCCTGCCTCCCCACCCAATCCCCCCCCCCGCACCAAAGTTGTAAAGTTCATTTTGACTTGTACATCTCATTGTTGCAATGGGTCCACCTGTATCCATATTTAAATGATTTGTTTTTCCCCTTCCCCTCCACAAATTATACCATCTTAAACATGAGAGGATTAAGATCATTTCAAGACCCTGATATAAGTACCTGTGTGTTCTATGAGACTACCCAGTTAGCTACAGGACACATCATCCAATAGATTTCATTCATAGATTTTGCACAGGGAAAGTCTTGCAGAGGGTTAAAATATACCTCTAAGGGAAATGGAGACCTCCAATACTGCATTAGAATGATTGGAGAGAATTCTAGCATTTCAACTAGACAAGTGAGCCACAGTTTGGAAAATACCATATTCAGAAACACATTCTATTCTGGCGAGTCAGTGGTTCAGTTCTGTGACCTTGTCTGAACCCAGCGTTCTGACTCTTCCATTGTGTTAACACGTTTCCAGCTGTTACTCTGGAAACTCGATGGATAGACCCATTTTTCAGTTTAAGAGAGTGACCCTCAATTCAACACTAGACAAGCTGATACATAGTCCTGGAACCAGAAGATACTACATTCTCCCAAAGACAGAAAGGTTTCTGTGCTCTGCGAGGGAGGGTCAAGGCTGGGACAGCGATCACCTTTCCTCGTCACCTGCCCCTCGCCCTTCCATGTTAACATACTGTGAATGGAGCAGACGTGACAAAACCAATCCATCACCCCAAGCCAACACAAAGAGGAATAGAGAGGTTAACAAAAATTGATGACATCCCCACTGGAATTTTACACTGATTCGGCCAGCCCTGCGATTGAAACAGACAAAGATTTATAGTCCGAGTGAGGACGTTGGCTCCTCTTGATTGCCTTGATTTTTTTTATGCGCTCCTGCATATTTATTCCCAAGCTCATCGCCGGCTTGTAGCATTAGAATGCTGATTTGATTGTACATTGCGAGAAGAACGGGCATTATACAACCATTTGCATGATGTGAGAGAAATCACCAGAACCGTTTCTGCTATCAGCGGCCCAAATGATCACTGATGTTCACCTGCAAATGTGGGGATCTTGTGATTTTTTTTTCTGAAATTCAGATTTCCTTTTGCTTTTTTTACTGTACAAATAAAAAAGAGGGAATTATTCCATATCCCATGGTTGAGAAATTGTATTTTGTCATGCCTCTGAGGGCTACGGTAGCATTGGGCCTTTATGAATTCGTTTGATATTAGGGCTCTGCGTTTCGAGTTCCAACACAAAATTTTTCCCCCAATGACATTAGTGCTGAAAGCTTTTATCAGTTCATTATGACAGAAAATTGATTATTATCCTTGACATTTGATGGATAGCTTTCATAAAAGTGGCGTTTTTATTGTATGTTGGCCTATAAAGACCCCCCCAAAAGAAAACAACAGTGAAACTTTCTTAAGACCCTCAAAGTATTTCTCAGCTTTCCTCTAGGCATCTACAATAGAAGACTGAATAAGGGCCTCTGAAAGGAAGTTAAAGGGAAAGTACAGATGTGAACTAGCTGTTTCCTCCTTCCATAGAGAAGACAGGGTCCAGCCAGGAGACAGCCCAGGGAACTCTCAGAAAAGACTTTGAGCTTCACGCATCCCATGAGCACTTGTACTGATGTCCATGAATTAAAGGGCATCAGAGTGCCTTTTACACTCTAGCCTGCATTCAAAGGATGCCTAAGTACCAGGTTTTAGGTTCTCCTAGGCAGTATCTTGCAGGAAGGGGCTGTCTATGAACTAGTAACCAACATAACCCATGGTCTCTGTGCAGTGGGTCTTCCCTCAGTTTCTTGTGCTGCAAACAGATGGCAAATGAACTTTACAAGTTTGGCCGGAGGGGGAAAGCAGGGTGGGAGATGGGAAGGACAGGAAGGGGAAACAAAGGAGGGGGAACAATGCTTGATAGGAAATGTGCTCATTACCTTGTCCATGTAATTGTAACCCCTCTGTAGGGTATTTTCACAATTAAAAAAAATAAAGTTTGAAGGTTCATTAACTGGACATGAGTTCCGGCATCCTGTGTGTGGTGGTGTAGACCTTGAAGTGGATAATCCTCTCTTGAGCATGCCCTCCTCTACAGATTCTTCCTCTAGAAACAACAGCAGCCACCACCATCAGGAATCTATTACTCCGCTTAATAATCCCCTCAAACAGAGGCACACACATACACACACAGAAAGTGACCCACGGAAAGCACCATCGGACTGCAATGGATCTTCAAGGCTTCTCACTTCCACGGCCTCCTCCTCAGGTCCTCCTGCAGAAACAGAAAGGACCCTTTTGTGCCGGGTTCAGTCTTACACAAAGCCAGGACAGTTCTGAATGGAGAATCTCTGAGAGCCCCTTGCTATGGAGGAGCATATAGTCCAGTTGGCATGGTTTCTAATTCAGAAAACACCTGTGCTGCCCCAAAGAGTGGGCAAGCACTCCACTGTGCCACACACAAACAATTCAGGCTCCTATTTTCAGGAATCCTTTCTCAATTCCTAGTATTAGAGAAAGATACCTCGGCGGGAAGGGGGGGGTAATTGGTTTCTCACCCTTTTAGGAGAGACTTTAGGTGTTGCCAGGCATTTCAGTTCCCATCTGTGGCACACACTGGCATTTTTACCTAAATCAGGAAATTATTATTACATACATGGCCAGCTTTTTCTTTTTCAGGGGAGGGAGAGATGGGCCCACCCACAAAATCCTCACTTACTTCGGGAAAAAGCCATTCTGGTCACAGGGGAGCCAGACAGCCACCAGTCTTCCCTCCTTCCTTCCCCATGACCTTACTTTAGGGCTGTCAGAGGAGGTACTTGTTCCCATGGTCCCTTGGGGGTGTTCTAATGAGGGCTGCTGGTGGATTAGAATTAATAGAAACAGTAGGTGTCTAAGGAAGGAGAAGACTTAAAATAGTTCATTAAGTGTAGGAGGGAGAAAACTTTATTTGATGCATCAAATGGTCTTCATTAAAAGTGAACTTGTCTTGGGAACTAGAGCAGCCACTTAAAAATACATTTTTTTCCTTATTAAAGGAGAGAAATTAATACGGGATCATTATAGAAATTTTGAAACAGAAGGAAATGTGCTCCACAAAAAGTTACTTGTACCTCAGAAGAGTAAGATCATCGCAATAGCCGTTTTCTCTCAGGACTGCTTATAAACTGAGCTCCTAGGTATGTATCTGGGAATTGTGGTATTAGGCCCACTTGGTGTATGTTAGTTTTTACACTGTGCTAGTTTTTTTTTAATTCGAATCTTTTTAAATTCAAGACTCTTTAAAAATTATATTATATTATCTATGTGAGGTCAAACAAAAGAGTTACCATGCCAGTCTTTTCATCCTTCTCCCCCAGCTCTCCCAAGCCAACCCTTCCCCTCAATTTTCTTAATTCCATAGGATGTGCACTGAATATTATGATACCATTGTCCCTTCCTTCCTCTCTTCCTTTGTCTCCTCCCCTCCCCTACACACCACGGCATACCTTTCTAGTATCAGTTTCCACTGATAATCATTTTATTAGACTGTAGGTTAGTTTTAAACATAATATTGTATACTGTGTTTAGATATTAAATATTCTTTTTACAACTTGGCCTTTGTGTGTGGAAGGGGTGCTGGAGCTTGAGCTCATGGCCTAGAAGCAGTCCTGTAGCTTTTTTGCTCAAAGCTAGCACTCTACCTCTTGAGCCACCTCTCCATATCTGGCTTTTTGTCAGTTAACTGGAGATTGAAGTTTTCTGCCTGGGCTGCCTTTGAACTATGATCCTTGGATCTCCTTCCATCTTGTGAACAGTTAGGACGACAGATGTGAGCCATGGGTGCATGGCTTGAAAACTTGACTTTTAACGGCTATGTGATATCTAATTCTACCTCATACAGTATGTTTTTATTTTCATTTTCACCACTATTAATAAATAACCAAGGGATAGCTAGTTTTCCTAGTTTGAATCAATATTACAGTGGATTTGGAAGCCACTTGAGTAACTTTAAAGAAGTTCAAAATGCCCAGGGCAGGCCTCCCCTGTAAAGCAATGTTGTAGGTACAAATTCCTCTGGTCCATCTTGTATAGATCTGAATATAGCCTGATGTCTTTCCCCCGAGTATATCCCTCAAAAAGGAAGGGGGTAGGATTTCAGTTCCTAGAAAAAAAATTCCTCTGTTATTTAATACAAAGCAAAATATTTTTTACATATTTGTCTATATTCTAACTTGACTTGACTATTCCAAAGGGGTTCTTTTGCTTTTTACCAAACATTGGAACATGTGGATCATTATCGTTGAAAGTAATCACACATCTCCAAAGTGAAAGGGACTTTTTAACTACCATTACTGCAATTTGAAAAGCACATTGAGGGCATAAGTAGCAATCAGAAATTCTCCAGCTTTAAAGGGATCGCTTTCATTATCTGAGAGTTTTGTTTTCCCAAACTAAGGAGAGTGGAGAAGAATTCTGTAGAATTTTGAAAGAAAGCCTTCTCTTTCCTTGGGAATTCTCATAGGAGTGATTCCAAGGCTGAATTGCTGAAATAAGGACTATTGACATGATAGCTTTTTAAAAAGTTCCTGATTTTACAAAATTCAAAACAAATCAAAAAAAACTAAAGAAAGAAACGCTTGTGCAAATTGACAAAGTGGTAAATTTTAAGTAGTCTGGGTGTAATTAATTTATTTTTAAGATTTATTTCATTCACAGTTTTCATGTAAGTGCAATATTTATCGGGTATTTTAAATGTGTGTGTATACATAGGTTAATGAAATAAATATAAATTGACATTTAATTATTTCATCTTCATTCTTAACTCGATTTTCATGTTGATGAAATCCTTCCTCGGGATCTTCTCATTTGAATGGGGAGGGGGGAAGAGTGGGAGAAAGAGTTACTCTTGTACCAGATATGGAAAGAGGGAGGAGTAAGGGAGAAGGGAAGGAAAAATGGGAGGAGAGTTTCTTTCTTTTTCTCTTTCTTCCTTCCTTTCTTCTTCCTTCCTTTCTTTCTTTCTTTCTTTCTTTTCTTTCTTTCTTTTATTTGGTTGGTCTTGGGGGTCCTACCACTTGAGCCACAGCACCACTTGAAGCTTTTTTCTGCATATGTGGTGCTGAGGAATTGAACCCAGGGCCTCATGCATGCAAGGCAAGCACTCTACCACTGAGCCAGCTTCCCATCCTGAGGGTTTCATTAATTGGCTCAGAGACTCTAAAGACTGGCGAGATGACTGTAGGCAGCCAGCCCAGCAGGTAAGGTAGGCTGCAGACGCTCATTAGAGTTCATTCTGATGGTCTGCAAACAGAATGTCCTCTTTCTCAGGATATTTATCAGTTTTATTTTGTTTTTGTTTTTTTGGTTTTGGTTTTGCAGCTGATTAGATTCAATCCTTATTTTTTCCAAAATCCTAATATTTGGCCAAAACACTGGGCCCCATCCCCCCGTTGAGCTGATGCATAAATGTAACTGTTACATGGGCCCACAGGAGGCCAAGGGGTCCTCAGAGTGCTCCTGGACAGCTTCACAGGCATTGAGACAGTTGGCCCGGTGGTCCCCACCACCTCAGGCCCTAGTGGATGACAGCGCATGCATAGACGGAGGAGGCCACAGGAAGATGCGGGACAGGAAGATTCTAAGAGTCATTTTAGGCCAATTCTCTTTCCCTCCATCTTTACCTAGGGTTCACCAGAGAAACAGAAGCAATAAGGTGTGGGTGATTTCTCTAGAGAGGAAGAGAGAGAGGTGGAGATCTTTATGGAATTGTTTCATGTGATCATAGAAACTGATGAGTGCAAAATTTGCAAGATGGAGACTCAAGCTGGTTGATGGTATGGATGAGATTATACCAGAATCACCCTTCTCTCGGAGGAGGTCAGTTCTTTGTTCTGTAGCCTGCCACTGACTTGAAGAAGCCTTGCCACATTAGGGAGGGAGGACCATACACGTGGCTGAAAGTCCGCTTAATTAAATGTAATGTCATCCCAAACAGCCCTACAGAAACATCCAGGATAATGTTGGACCAAATATCTGGGAACCATAGCCCAAGCACATTGATGCACAAAGTAAATCCTCTCAGGATCCCTTAGAGATCTTTAAGAACTTGCGTTGTGGGTCTCAGGAACAGGGAGAATGTGGAAATATAAAGCTGAGCCTTAACACTGGATTTTCACAAAAGGTTCACAGTGGAAATGTTTGGGGTTATCAAAGCAGCAGGCTTTCAGTTCCCAGGAAATCTCATTACCATATGCTCAGGACCAAACCACTGACTGACATTTCCACAGAGAGGGCTGGACTCAAACTCAACTTACTCCATTAGAAATATTTTTGGCACTTAAAGGAAAAGGGTCTTGAAAGTATATATTTCTGAAATGGGAGAGGACTTTGTATGTGTAAAAGAAAGACCAACTATTACTATATTTAGGAAAATATTTACAGGCCTGTGCTGAGGTGTGTATACTGTCTGGCTATCATTTATCTACCCACCCACCTATCATCTATCACATATCTATTTATCCATCTTCTATCATCTACCTACCTAGCCATCTAGCCATCTGTCTTCTATTTATCTACCCATCCATTTATCCTCTATCTTAACTTCCATCTACTACTATCTACCCATCCATCTATCTTCTATCAGCTATCTACTCATCCATCTATCTAGTGTCTATCCATCTATGTTCTATCTACCCATCCATTTATCCTCTATCTATATTAACCTCCATCTATCTACCCATCTATCTACTATCCATCCATCCATTATCTCTCTACTACCTACCCATCCATCTATTGCCTATCTACCCATCCATCTATCTACTATCTATCCATCATCTATCTTCTACCTGTCATCTATCAACCCATCCATCTATCCTCTATTTTTCTTTCTTACCATACATTTACTACCTATCCATCCATGTACTATCTAGCCATCCATCTATCTTCTATTTACCTATCTATTTCTATCTATCTACTACCCATCTATCTACTCTCCATCCATCCATCATCTATCTATCTATTTGTCTGTCTGTCTATCTGTCTGCCTATCTATCTATGTGATGTTGAGGATGAAGCCCAGGGTCTCCCATATACTAGGCAAATGAATATCTCTGTGCCATTTGGTAGAAACTCATGGAGCACGTAGCTGCAGACAACCTTCTCAGTAACTGGATGCTGTGTTCTGGAAGTTAAGGTTCCCCAAACTCATATGTTTGAACACTAACCCCAATGCAATAGTGTTAATGGGAAACCCCATGGGAGGTGATTGGTCATGAGAGTGGAGCCCTCCTCCAGGTAACTACCTTTCTATGAGAGAGGCTTGAGGGCACCTGTCTCCCTTTCCCCCATGTGAGCACACAGCCAGAAGGGACCATGTTTGCAGCAGGCAGCCCTCGCCCAAAGGTCAAACCCGCTAGTACTTTGACTTAGACTTACATGTCTCCAGAACTGTGAGAAATGTATTTCTGTCTTTTACAAGTTACCTGACTATGACACCCAGTAAGGAAGAAAACAAGAGATTGGTACTAGTGTCAGGAAGTGAGTGAGAGAGAGAAAGTGCATAAGACCATGATAAGACCACCAAAAGACCTTCCTCCTCCATTTTGTAGGAGAAGAAGGCACTGATTGTCATTTCAATAGAAATGTCAAAGCTCGAAAAGACTTCTGACACATCAAGGTTTTCCAACACAGCAACATAGAACAAAGTACCATTTGGAGCTCAGTTTTGGAGGTAATGCACTTTGTTTTAGTTTAGTTTGTTGATTTTCTCAAGAAAGGAAACCTATGTTCATTGTATAAAGGGTCTCTTTAAGGTACTTCCACACATGCTCATGATGTACTTTGACCCCAGTCACCCCCTCTGCTAAGCTCATCCTTGTTCCCGTCTTTTACAAACCTATGGGCTTCATAATGTTAGTTTCATAAATGAACGCCTGTAAGGTATTTGGAAGGTCTCTCAACATTATCTTAAAGCTACAGATTATTTACTCAGGGATTCACTCAGCATTTTTCTTCCAGAAAGAATTCACTGTTTGCCTATACCAAGCGCTGAGCAGCAGAGGACTGCACATGTGTTTGGGTGGTGGACTCTGCTCTCTGAGACCCCACACCTTCAGGGAGCCCCGTCCACCTGGCTCTACCTCCTGAGCAGCTGGGATTATAGGTGCTCACCACCATGACTCTCAAAACTTCATTCATAGAACTCTGGAAGCCATAGAAAGATGCTCTTCTTTCTTATGTCCTTCTCTCTTCTTCCTTCTGTTCTTTCTAATAGGACCATGAGGAAGCTACCAGACAGGCTCCTAGGGAAACGTGACCACTGATGTGTGTGTGTCTAAGGGATAAGATCAAAATATTAAAATGTGAAATCATAACTGATTTAACAATCTTCTGTCTCTTTTCCCCTGTCCCGTGGCACAAAGATGATGCTGAGCTGGGCCCACTCACTGGCTGGGTGATCCCTGCTAGACACAAGGAGAATCTGTGTCCAAGGTGAAAGCGACATTGGCAGCACGAAGTCACATGACATGGCGGGGACACAACAGCTGGGGATCCGAAGATGACTTGGGAGCTCATTTCTGCTTCTCCTGGCATGTGAGTATGGTAACGTGGTATGCACCTGGCTTGCATCTGCTACAGAAGGTGTCTCCAGGAAGGCTTTCCCGAGCCTGGGGGGGGGTAGTTGTTCAGTGCTAGTGAGGCCCTTTGTGCCCCAGTCACACCAGGGCACAGAGTTTGAGTGCTGAGTTTGAGTAGTGCAGAGATTGAGGCTGCCTTGTGGTGGGTAAGGGGGAAATGGTTGGAGCAGCCTTTGCAGACACCAGAAGTAGACCTTGAGATTCTCTCAGCTCTCTAAACTCCACCCCACTTACTCCTTCCAGAAACACAGAGACAGCCTTCTCCCCACTCCCCCCACACCTTCAAGTCCAGTCCTGTTCCACATACATAAACTGCTCTGTCTTGTAGTCGCTAGACCTTGAAATCGGTTACCCAATGTATTATCAAATGCTTGTTCAAATTCATGGGAAGGCCCCAGCTCTCCATGCCTTCTAATCCCCGGTCCTTCGGGAATGAAAGGGAAACAATGGATTCATTTCACACGCAAAAAAAAAAAAATCATCACATTTACATATTTTTATCATGAGCTCAAGGAATCATTTTAATTAAACCATTTTTAAAGAGGGTAGAGAGGAAGAAAGGCAAGATGGTAAATATTTAACACCTAATCAAGGGGAGAGAAGCGTGAAGCTGAAGCCCTCATTAAGCTGCATGGGTGCATGGTGGGCTTTGGACGCGATCTGGGCTGCTGCCCCACCCCCTTTATCAGGAGGTGACACCGTGCCAGCCACCCACCTCAACTGGGAGCGTGGGAGGGGTGCCAGTGTCACAGAAGGGTGCCCAAGAAAGCCTAGTGATATTCGTAATAATAATGACCAGCATTGTTGTGGGATGGGACCTAGGACCAGGCTCTTCACCGGGTGGTCACCCGAAGTCCTAGCAAGGCCCCTGCAAAGCATACACGACTCATTTCCTCAGTGTACTTAAGAGTAAACCAATGCTTAGAAACTTACTGTCTAATAGCTTGCCAGGCTGGTCTTCAAATCCTAGCAGTTATGGCACACACACAACTCTAGCTGTTATTTTATTTGGCCTTCTCTGTAGTGCTTGAAACATATATATGTCTGTTCTCCTTTTTCCTAAAGTGCAGACCCCCATAGAAGAATGTCTCCAAATTCTGTCCTGTTTCTGTTCTGACTGGGTCTGCGGCTGTTACGTTTGCATTGGGTTTTGCAAGGTATATTTGAAAATATCTTCCATCACACCTACCGAATATCTATGTTCTGACAAGTGAGACATGAGAGCCAAAATTCCTTCTTTTGAAAGGATGGCAAGTCTTGCGTACCATGTTTCTGTGACCGAGCCACCTGCCTCCGAAGAGAATGAGGACCTCAGGGACAAGAGGACTTTTGAGAATTCATAGCCTAGAACTTGGGTATCCCCAGGTCGGTGGTCATAGGCAGCAGGTCAGCTTTCAGACATTTCTAGACTGATTGGATGCACGAAATTAAACCATGATGTAGGAGACAGGGGAAATCTTGAAGCACAGCCCTTTCAAGAGCTGAACTTGGTGCTCTGTTGAGATAATTGTATGGCTGTTTCTGCAATCAGTTCAGAGAAAATTGCTCATCCCAATTAGCTTTTCCTATGCAATCCTTTTCAGTTGATGGCACTAAACTACTGTGTGTGTGTGTGTGTGTGTGTGTGTGTGTGTGTGTGTGTGTGTGTGTGTGATCAAGTACTAGACAAATAGCTTGAGGAAATACTAACAGAAACAGATATTTCTTACATGTTTCAAACATATCTAAATTGCAGATACATACCAACACATATATATCCTAACAAATAATGGATTCCCTTTTTCTTTCTGCCTTTCTGCCTTTCTCTCCTTCTTTCCCTCCCTTGTTTTCCTCCCTCCCTCCCACTGTCCTATTTTTCCTCCTTTCCTTCCTTCTTTCCTCTCTTCTCTTTCTCCTTCTTTCCTTTCCTGCTCTTCCTCCCTCTTGCCTCCTTCATCCTCTTTCTCCCATCCCTCTCCCCCTTGTCTTTTTAATTAATAATGATCACTATCCAGTCTTCTAAATCTGGGAGGCAAATTTTCTCTTCCAGGCAGAGTTCTACAAAGAAAGAGCTCCCCCATAAAGCCTCTCCTTTAAGCGATGCTCCCAGTTGTCTTTCTGGAGGAAGTGTCTCTGGTCTTCATACTCTCTACAGCAGGCTTGCCAATTCTTCCTGCCAGGAATAGGCAAATGGAATGGATAGGAGGAAATGGACTCTTTGGCAAACTCTTCACTAAGTCCTGTATGACCAGGGACACAAGGGGCTTTGACAGCACTGAACAACTACCCCCCAGGCTCGGGAAAGCCTTCCTGGAGACACCTTCTGTAGCAGATGCCAGCCAGAGCCCATGCATACTATGTTACCATATTCACATGCCAGGAGAAGCAGAAATGAGCTCCCAAGTCATCTTCGGATCCCCAGCTGTTGTGTCCCCGCCATGTCATGTGACTTAGTGCTGCCAATGTTGCTTTCACTTTGGACACAAATTCTCCTTGTGTCTAGCAGGGATCACCCAGCCAGTGAGTGGGCCCAGCTCAACATCTTTGTGCCACGGGACTGGGAAAAAGAGGCAGAGGATTGTCAAATCAGTTATAATTTCACATGTTAGTATTTCTTAGTTTAATTATTAATTTATTAACTTTAAGTAGTTGTACAAAGGAGTTTCGACAACATATCATGAGTACAATGTGTCATGGTCAGCGTCACTCTTCCCATTCCTCTCCCTCCCATCTGTTCCAACCCCACCCATCCTCTCATTACTGAGTTTCATTTTCACATATGTACATTGAGTATCCTGTTATCTTTTATCCCCTTCCCCCAGTCCTCTTATTCCTCTTTCCACTTGTCTACCCCTTCTCTAAACCTCTGCGCTAGTGGTCTTGTTTCAGCTTCCTGGTATTCACTTTGTCAAACTGTCTGTCTAACTGTTTCAAAGAGTTAAACCAGGCCAGGCACCAGTGACTCATGCCTGTAATCCTAGCTACTTAGGAGGCTGAGATCTGAGGATCACAGTTCAAAGCCAGCAAGGGCAGGAAACTCCATGAGACCCTTATCTCCAATTAGCCTCCAGATAATCAGAAGTGGTGCTGTGGCTCAAGTGGTAGAGCGCTTGCTTTGAGCTGAAGAGCTGAGGGACAGCACTCAGGCCCAGAATTTAAGCCCCATGTCCAACTCAAGAAAGAGTTACACCAGGGAATCCATCCCTGGTGTATAAAGGGTATACTACCCTTTATTCAGTACATGCATATGGCCCTGTATATATTTTATATGTGTTTACATTTTAGATCTAACTTCCACATAGGAGAGAAAACATGCACCCTTTGTCTCTCTGATCCTGACATTTAATTCAACCTATTTTTCTACAAACAACATAATATTATTCGTCCTGATAGATAAATAAAATTGCTTTTAGAAGCCTTTGGATGCCATCAACAGTCTGACCCCTCACCACCTCCACCCCCCTGGTGGTACCACTGCCCTTTCCCTGAGCTGGAAACTTTTGCATGACAACCTTTGCAATGCGTTAGGAAGACAAGGCTAGTCCATGTGAGCAGCCACATAGCTAAGTCTGGCCATTTCTTCTTCCTCCACCACCCCTTAGCACATCTGCTTGGATTTCCTTCAAATCACAGTGAACCTTCCATTTTTATTTACAGCTTAAGGAAGGAAGACAGTGAGAAAAATGCCTCTTACTTTTCAGTCTTGGGAAAGAATGGATTGAAATTGTGAAACATTGTTCATCTCGAATGGGAGAACTCCAAAGGAGAGAAAAAAATGGGTTGTGGAGCTCACCAAGGATGCTGTTTGTCAAGTGAGACACTTCTGTGTTATTCCCAACAATTTAGCCTAAATTGACTTGTTCTTCATGTATGAGGTATATATTTGTAAATGTATGTTTCATTTTTACCAAGAGATGTAAAGGGAATTTTGTTATTGCTGTTGAACTATAAAATTTGAAAATAACTACAAATACTTTCTTCTCATTCTGTCGCCTCATTCTAGCTTTGTAACCTGTAAAACAATACAAGCTGTGGATTTGGCTATTTGGATACTAATCCACTGGACAGTCTTGAGGAATTTCATTTCATAGTTTCACAAGGGTCTCTATAAAACTTCTCCTTGACCAGATGCCTGATTTATGAATGAGTAGCCACATCTACACTAGATGAAATTTGTCTTCATACACCTTCTAATCTATTGGCTGTCACCTAGCAACAGGTCAATCACACCAAGATGTTGCTGAAATAGATTAGTAACCATGTTGCCATAACAACTACCTCTGTTGGTTAATTAGATTCATTTGGTTCAGACTTGGCATTTGGGAACTATTTACATCATAAAAAGTGGTCATTAATGCTTAACTACTGATTTATACTTAAGATGGTAACATCTTGCAAGGTGGGTCTAGAAATGGGATTGCTTTGATTCTAGTTATAGTAGGCTACTACAATGCCTTTCTGTTCACTTGCTGTCTGCCATTTCCCTTTTTCCAACATCAAGAGAGGGACCATGTTTCCACCTTGTTGGTAGAGGAGCCACAGAACAGTATCAGGTTAAAATAATTTAAAGTCATGGGCAAGCGCCTGAGGAGTTCTAGCCAAAACCAATCTTATAAATTGTTGTGTGACTGTTTTCCCTGATGGTTTAGAAATTTGTTTGGAGGAAAATCCTAATTGCATTTTCTTGATAAAATATTAAGGAAATAGCTTAGGATAATACACATTTTCTCTGCCTGTAATTGACGTAAGCCCCACGTATAGTGGATTGCATGAATCTTCTTCTTCCTATGAGCAAGGACCTTCCAAACAATGCCAGGGAAAACAGCAAATGTGATAATTTATTCAGAATAATAAAGAAAAAGAAGTGAAGTCAGGACCAGAGACAATGCTGTAAATGTCAAGGTGTTGTAGGCGGCAGTGCGAGGCACCCTAACTATTCAAGAGAGGAATCTCTAGAACTCTAATTCTGCTCACTTTAAAGCTATTGAACTCCCGGTCCGGGAGGAAAACAGTTATGCTTCTATTGATTTATTATGGATTTTTACAATTTCCAGAGCTTTTGTTATGCAAATGTGCGGTCTATTGAATGTCTCCAGTATGACATATGCTTTTAAAATACCTTGTGAAATCTTAACTACATGTGTGGAAGATAGCTGGAGGTATGGTAACCAGTCAGAAAGCCAGTGTGGTGTTGGAAACACATGGTGGGGTTCAGCTACAAATCCCACCATAGGATTGCCCTAGGAGTGAAATGCCAGAAAGCCCTGGGTACTAAGGTCAAGCATCATCCCTCCGTACCCTGGTGGGACTCCTCCTCCCCTTGGCAGGCCTCCAGCAGCACCATCTGTTCCCAGGGGCTCCACCAGAGGCCTTCTGGATGATGCTCTTTCTGAGTCTTCCAACCATGAGACTCCACCCTTGACTGTCTCCCTAGCCGGCTGTCTCCTATGCCCGCTACCCCACTGCTTTCTGAGTGGCAGTCATTGCTACACTTTCTCTCCATCATCTAATCTCCTGATCGAGCTGGACCAACAGGATTATTCTCTAGTGCAAATCTGATCTTAAGCATGCTGCTCAAGGTCTTGGAGAACCTCAGCGGCTTCCTAATCCTCTTAACCTTCAGCCTGACAGTCCTACATCCCAGCTTTCCCAGTACGGTTCCAATTTAAGCCTGCTGTCCAGTGTAACTATAAACAACCCCTGCCCCCACCACCTTGAATGTCCTGTTTGAGGGACACGAGCTGCTCTGACCCTCATTTATAGCCACATGAAGGCAGGGTATCCCTTTAGTCCTCTTCTTGCTCTGTCTGACCCTATAGCCCCTTTGGTCTTCTGCCAGCTATTGGAAAATGATCCTCTCCTTCCTGACTTCGTCTTCAGTGCTCTGCTGGTCCCTGTTTACCCCTTCCAGATGCTGACCTGAGTCTCAGGTAGTCCATGGTGACACCTTTTCACCCGTGATTCTCCTTTGACCTCAAAATCTAATTGCATGCATTTTTAGCACATGTTAATTGAACACAGAATGGCTAAATCTGTATCCAGCATCTTTCCACCTTTTCACTGGGGTAGAAGGCTGATGAAGGCTTAAGTACAGAAGCTCCACACATGCTGCTTGATAGCACTGGGTGTATACATAGATGATGACCAATAAACAAATGGATAAATGCTGCATCCGTGAAGGCAGACATGACTGGATACATCATTGTACTAGGAGGTGAAAAAAATCTGTTTATATACCTTTACAAATGTATAATATAGCATGCCACCTTCTAGAATGATGTCCACAAATATTCATGTAGATTGGCTCATCAAAGAAACTATGAAGACCAGGCTGATGGGAAGGAAGGCAAGTCAAAGATGAAAGGCAAAACACGATGTGATACAAAGGTTTTCCTTTCCCACGTACAAAGCTGATAACGCCTGTCTAGGTTTCCAAGTGACTCTCAAAATAACCACCCAAAATGCAGAGGTTCAGGAAGAGCAAGAGCTATCCCCATCAGCTGTGAACCTAATGGAGTGAGAGCTACAAGTCAAATCTCAGCTGCCCATCTCCCCAGTCCTACACTAATGCCCTCCAAAGTCAGTAGTCAGAACCAAAATAAGACTTAGAAAGGTAGTTTGAAAACAAAGACAAAAGCTTGCACTGTCATGCTACACATTCTGAGCTTTAACCTGTAACCACTGGTCCCTGAATCCCACCAGTGGGATTTAGGTCAGGGTGACCCAACTTTATTCATTGAGAACTATGTGAAAACCAGATCTAACTTACAAACTTACAAGTAAATGTGTTGGGTGGTGTGCAGATATAGGAGTATACAAATATATTGACTGAAATGTGATAGATCCGAGGGAGAACACAAACCGTGTAATTCCTTATAAAGTGAAAGTTCAGCAAAATATAACAGCAGGAAGTGGCTATTTGAAAGCAATGGTGTCAAAGGAAAAGAGGTAGACAAATGAAGAGGAGAAGAGGGGGAGGATGCAGCCAAGATGTCAGTATGTAGACTACAAAATTAAGAGGAGTGAGGGCAGGGGTGAGTAGGGGAGAGATAAGTGATCATGTTGAAAGGGGCGACATCGACCCAGATGCATTGTATTCTTCAACTGCATTCTTAAATGTAACTCCTTTATACAACTACCTGAAGATAATAATTATAAAGAAATCCTTCATATTTGCATGGCTCAGTGTAGTAGCTGTCCAACATGTATGGCCATAAATCCTTTGTAAGGCCACTTGTGCAAGTGAGGAACAGAGTTGCTGCAGCCTATTTTGTCTTAATTCATTTATGATAATTCAGTGGCTAAATATTGGACAGTTCAGGATAGGAAGCAATAACCTAAGCAGGAGTTGAGAAGAACTGGAACTAATACATGGATGCAATCTGGCTTCTTGGAATTGTAGGAAGGTTCTAAAACACAAATAGTTTGTTAGCCAGCAGGGAAAAGGTACACAGAAGAGAAAAAGAGAAAATGTGTACACACACACACACACTTATGGCTATTCTTAAAGACAATTAATTCCACAGTCCAGTAAGGGAGGGGAGGAGAGAGAGTGAAGAGAAGGCAAGAAGATAAGAAAGGGAGCCTATTACTTTAATGTAGTTTCTTGAACTTGATAAATTAGCCTTGACATCTGAAATCAGTGCAGTATTAAAACATGAACCCCAGAAACTCCTTTTGCCAGTGGGAAGAACTACAGGCAAACTAGAAAGGCCAGGAGAGGGGGACTGTAGCTGCTGGGCAGCATAAATCAGAGATTAGCCATTAGGCTGCCAGGTTGAGACCTGGAAAGACCAAGAGCCATTCTATTAGCTTGTTAGAGGATGTGATAAGCGAATCTTTTGTCCTGGCCCTTGGCCACTTGTGTTACTGCAGGAGTGTTTTCCAAACTTGTGATTCTGGGTGGGCATGGTCCTGTGAATGGTGACAGACGCAGCAGGCCTCTGCTCTGGCCTGCATTTCTCTTTGACCTTCCAAGACATCCATCACTAACCCTCTGTATCACAATAAAATGTGAGTGATAATGGTGTTGACCTTGTAATACTATTATGGAAATTAAATATGCTATTTATTTCATACCTAATGCAGAGTTAGCTGCTTACAACAGTATGCATGTTTTATATTAGCTATATAATGTCCATTCATGAGCTTTATCTCTTTTCATTATGATAGCTATAATCTTTAAAGACATTACAGTGCTCCCACAGTACTGATCTATAGACATAGTGCATGGAGGTAGCTAACAAAATCTTCACCAATATGTATGAGTCATTAGGCAGGTAATTATTTTACTTTACATGGGATGATGGAAATTGTTAAAATAAATAACAGAATATGAAATAAGTCACCAGTGTCCCAGATAATAATAATAATTGTTAGCTATAATAGTATAATAATAATCATAATAATAATTAACAATAATGTAGCTCTTTCTGAATTAAGAAGATTTATTTTGGAGGCCATTTTCCTCAGCCCAGAGTAAATGAGTTATTTCACTAATTTAAAATTTTTCTTGCCTTTGGGTGGAACTAAAGCTCTGTGGCCAGAACCCAGCTTCTTGATTCTCTTTCTACTTCTCTCCCGTCCAGTCTCAGACTCTTTTCTCTGGAGGGTTCCTTCTTCACAATGCCAATACACCTGACTGCATATGCCTCATTTCCAATGGGCATAAGAGAACCTGCTTCCCAGTAAACCAACCAGCATCAAGCCCTCAAAGCTCCTCCTCAGCCTGGAGACAGCCTATCCAGACTGTGGCCTGGGATGAGCTGCTCGATTGGTCTAGAGGCCCAGAGAACTTGCCATTGAGGCGCAGGAGCACGTGTAGGAACTCCATTGTGGACTCCTCAGGACTACATCCATCCAGAAGCTCCGAGTCGATCTTATGGAGAATTAAAGCCAATGTAAACAAAATCAAAGTAAATATCAAAGACATGAGCTCATTTTGGAGCCTGGGTGTACACTAAATTGTCCTCATTAGAGATGGCAAAGCAGACCGCCACCCGCAAGGCTCAGAGACATGTGAAGATGGAGACAGGGCCTGGAGAAAGGCAGCTGTAAGCCACGGAGGGTGTCCAGCCACCAAAATATGGAAGAGGCCAGGGGCCAGGAGATATTGTCCATGAGAGCCTTGTGGGCGAGGAGGGGGAGGCGAGGAGGGATCACAAGGATCAGAGCCCTGGTGACACTTGGATTTCAAACACTTACGGTGAGAGAATCAATCATGCCCATTGTCTTAGGCCCCCACCAGCTTTGGAGTGAAGCCTCATCTCAGACTTAGCAAGTGGATGTGTTGGGGGCAGAGGAGTCCCAGGAGGCTTCAGAATCCCAGCCTCAAGCTCCCAAGCTGATGGGAACCAGGTTAGGAGTAATTCACCCACCAAATAGCCACAAACACCTATACATGCAGATCATTATGATATTACTTTCAATAGAACAATCCACAGTACTAAGTCCCTGTCCAATATTTAACAGCTAAACAAACTAAAGCAAGAAGAGCCCCAACACAACAAGAATGGTGCTGCGAGAAAGGCACATGCAGATGCAATAAGAGGACAGGGAAGTTCTCCAAACCCAGCCTCCTGGAGGCTACAGTACAGGGATGACGGGAAGGACACTAGCAAATACTGCCTGGGCCGGGAAGGGGGGAGTCTAGGTTAGTATCCAACTGGCTGGGAAAGAGTTAACCAGCAAATGAGAAAGCAGAGGATCTCCCCCGGGCTCTCAATGCTCTGGGACCTCCCAGCTCCCCAAGGAGAAAAGTGTCAATCTCAGAGACCCTCTAGGGGAGCCGCCATCCTCCCTGCACCATTTGTTCAATGGGAGCATCCACACCTCATCCTGGGGCACACTGTGTCCCGAGGGCTTCTTCGCTTGGAGGTAAACATTCCCCCAGCACACCTTCCTTTTGCTTCTGATTTTCTGCGCTCCGCCCTTCATTCTGACAACCAGATCCGTTAAGGCCGCCGGCCTCCATTTGCCTCGGACACATCTTCTGCATATAGATTGATGAGTTTAATCAGCGAATCAGGAGAAACCCTGGGGCATCAATCACTGTCAGCATGCCTCCTTTCTAATTTCTGATTTGCTGCTTGCAGTTATGAAGGCAATAGCACAGCTTCTCTTAAAGGTGAAGCTGAGATGCACACATATGCATCTGGTAGAAAAGTTCTAATAACAAGTGTTCCTTTTAATCAGTCGAGGAGAGGGAGGAGAAAAAAGGGAAGCCAGGGCAAAGAAAGAGGGAAAGAGGGAGATAAGAGGAAAAAGAGAGGAAGATAGAGAAGAATAGAGAGGAAGAAAATGAGGATTAAAAAGAGGAAGAAAGTGGGATTTGAGAGAGAAATAGGTTAGATAGAGAGGAAGAGGTTCAGAGAGGAATAGAATAGGGGAAGGAAGGGGAGAGATAAATAAGGAGAGGAACAGGGGAGTGGAGATAGAGATGGAGAGGGAGAGCAAGAAGGAATAAGGGAGAGGAACAGAGAAATGAAGAAGAGATAATCTTCCTCCATGGTCCTACTTTTCTTGAGTTTTTATGCTCCAACCACATTACTCAAGTTTCATCCTGAAGGAGATCGTGCTAGTGGTTCTTTAAATAGTGGAAGGGGAGGGTTGAAAGGGGTGGATGAGAATGCTGAAAGGAGTGACATTGATCAAGATGCTCCGAATTCACAAACTGAGATAGTGAATGGCAACTCCTTTGTACAACTGCTTAAAGATAGTAAAATGGCTTACATATATATCTATATACACACGTGTGAGTGTGTGTGTGTATGTGTATATATATACATATATATATATATATATAGAGAGAGAGAGAGAGAGAGAGGGAGGGAGGGAGGTGGGGGCCAATGTGTTTACTCTCATGATTCAAGGTTAGAAGAGCATTTTGTCAGGACATTTGAGAAAATACGATTGTTTCCTCTCTTAGGATAAAAATCTATTTCCAAACATCTCTGACCATAAAAGAAATTCAGATCAAAACAACATTGATATTCCACTTTACCCCAGCTAGAATGTCCATAATCAACAAATCAATAACACCAGATGCTGGAGGGGATGTGGCTAAACTGGAATGCTACTACACTGCTGGTAGTTAAATCACTCTGGAAAGCAGTATGGAGGTTCCTCAAAAGACTAAACATAGAGCTTCACTATGACCCAGCAATCTCACTTCTGGGCATTTACACAAATGACCACAAACAATGACATACTAAAACTACCAGCACAACCATGTTCATTGCAGCATTATTTACCATAGCTAAGATATGGAACCAACTCAGATGCCCCTCAGTAGATGAATGGATCAAGAAAATGTGAGATATATATATATTATATATTATATATTATATATTATATATATATATAATAGAATTCTGTGTTTCCATCAGAAAGAATGACACAGCCCCATTTGTAAGGAAATGGAAAGACTTGGAAGAAATTGTATTAAGTGAAGTAAGCCAGACCCAAAGAAACATACGTCCAATGGTTTCCCTTATTTGTAATAATCACTGTATGTCTAGGATAGTCCTAGCAGATGAGCAAAATAGTCCAATAGCTATGTACATATGACCATATAAGATGATGCTAAGAGAAATGAACTCCGAGACATGGAAACATGAGGTTTTCTTTGTTGTTTTTAACATACTATGTGATTTCTTCTTTCTTTTGTATGTTTTTTTTCTTTCTTTTTCTTATGGTTTATCCTCTGTTGTCACTGTATTTGATTTTGGTACCCTGGGTATTGTATATACATTTATCTGAATTAGGGAAGGAAAGTGGAACAACAAAATGGTGAAGCAAGAACCTATTCAACAGTGATACTCACAAGACAATATGTTGGAAATGATCTGTACAACTTGGAGAGGAGGTTGGGGGGAGGGAAAATTAGAGAAAATGAGGGAAGGGGTAACAAGTTGGACAAGAAATATATTCATTACTTTATTTTTTTCAATTTTTTATTGTGAAAATACTGTACAGAGGGGTTACAATTACATGAGCAAGGTAATGAGTACATTTCTTTCTTTCTTTTTTTTTTTGTCAGTCCAGGGACTTGAACTCTGGTCCTCAGTGCTGTCCCTCAGCTCTTCAGCTCAAGGGAAGCACTCTACCAATTGAGTCACAGTGCCACCTCCAGCTTTTTCTGTTTATGTGGTGCTGAGGTATCAAACCCAGGGCTTTATGCATGCCAGGCAAGCACTCTACCACTGAGCCACCTTCCCAGCCCCAGGTAATGAGTACATTTCTTATCAAGCATCATTGCCTCTTCCTCCTTTGTTTCCCCTTCCCATCCCTTCCCATCTTCCACCTAGTCCAGCCCCCCCACCCCACCAAAATTATAAAGTTTGTTTTTCTACATAACATCTTGCACATTTCATTGTTGCAATGGGTCCACCTGTATCCCTATTTAAACAATTTGTTTTTTCCCTTCCCCTCCACAAAGTATACCAATATCAAATACAGTGAAAACAGGGGTTATACCGTGGGGGAGGGATGTACAAAGCAACAAAGAAATCATCTTATAAAAATGTTAGAAACAATTGCAAGAAAAAAAAATTGAATCCTTATGTTGGGGTTCATTTCTCCTAACATCAACTTATCTGACCGTTTCTGCTTGTCTCAGGCCTATACTAGTTATTGAAAATAAGGGAAACCATGGGACCTGTGTTTCTTTGGTCCTGGCTTGGAATTCTATGCCTCCATCAGAAAGAATGACATTACCCCATTTGTTAGGAAATGGAAAGACTTGGAAAGACTTGGAAAAAATAATTACTTTATGTATGTAACTGTAATCCCTCTGTATATCAGCTTGACAATAAATATTTTTAAAAATCTATTTCCATGAAACCTTTTCAAAGGGGAAATCATGTTACCTATCTGGTTAGTACATCCCTGTTTCTTTCTCCTCTCTCTCTCTCTCCCACCCTCTCCCCCCTCTCTTTGTCTTTTTCTTTCTATCTTTCTCTCTCTTCTCACTCTCCCTGTCTCATCCCTTACTTGCATCTTGAATTTTATTTAATTATTTACTTGTGCTTTAATTTTTTAACCATTCTTAAGTAGCTGTACAAAGGGATTTCAGTTCAACATGTCAGTTTATAAATATTGTGTACATGGTCGATGTCACCCCTTCCATCATTCTCCCCCACCTCTCCAGACCCCACCCAGCCCCTCAAGTTACTTAGTTCCATTTTCACATGCATACATTAAATACTGTGACTGCATTGACCTTGCCCCAGCAACACAAGGCCCAGCTTCTCAGCGTTGATTCTCTTGTTAACAGTTCTGACACATGGCAACTACAAACCACTTCTAATGGCTACCACACAGCCACCGGGCACCCTCTGGAGTCTGAATCCGTGGATGGCATGCCACCAAACCAGAGGTCGGACCGTGCAACAGAGTTCAAAATTCTTGCACTGCTGTCCTTCGGTGATTTGTTCATGGAATCATTGCTCCATATGAGCTACTGTCTCTTAAAAATTAGTTTAATTTACTTCTAGATGCTTCTCCTATTGCCTGGAAACTAATTTTTAGGAGAATTTTGTATTTGCAAATATTTCCTCCCAGAGTTCACTGACTTTTTACTCCCCTTGTTGCTGTTTCCAAAACAACAGACGTGTTGTGGGAACAATGCGGCTAATACTAGAATGGCCTCTAGGAAGGATTGAATGCAAAGCTGTGAAGTATTCGATATCACTTTCAAAAAAATTCTGACATTTTAAAGTTACAGCTTTTCTAATGCTATGGTTTGTGTTTTAGCTTGTGTTTCCCACTGTAATCTTTGCCTCCTCTATACTTTATTCCATTCCTTCTAGATGTTTATGAGCTATAGTACACATTGCTGTCATAGTCGGTTCCGATTTGATTTTTTTTTTGGTGTGATATAAGTATTCAGTTAGAAGGGCATTACTTTTTAAAAAGTCCTTTGGCAGTTGGGGTCTGGATGACAATCCGCTGTTGAAGTACATGTGGGTTTATTTCTGGTTTGAGTAATTTTTTTCATTGATCTTGGCATCTGCCTCTGTATTATCATATCACCTTAGGTTTCTAAAAATATCATTTTTTGTAGGTGTGGAATTTTGGATTGATTTGTTTTTCCTTTTAGTACTTAAATATGATATTCAATTATCCTCTGGCTTGCATAATCTTTTGACAGAGATTCTACAGTTGTGTTTTAACTTACTCCTTTGCACATGTTTTTATTTCACATTACTTTCTGGAAAAAAAAAACTTCAAGGAATGTAAAAGGGGTGAGTCTGAGGGAATGAATATGTGGAAAGGGCTGACACGGATCAAGATGCATTGTATTTATAAACTCCTTTGTGAAATGGCAATTCCTTTGTATAATGCCTAAAATGCCAGTCCTGGGGCTTGAACCCAGGGCCTGGGCACTGTCCCTGAGCCTCTTCATGCTCAAGGCTAGCACTCTACTTGAGCCACAGCACCATTTCTGACTTTTTCTGAGTGGTTAATTGGAGATAAGAGTCTCACAGACTTTACCCAGGCTGGCTCTGAACCAAGATCCTCAGATCTCAGCCTCCTGAGTAGCTAGGATTACAGGAGTGAGCCACAGGTGCCATGCTTAAAAATAATTTTTAAAAGAAAAATGTCACAAATTATTTTATTAGTGTTTTGTTCAGGACTTTTGTTTGTTTGCTTGTGCATATTCTGATATGCTTTATTAATTCCTTGTAATTATTATGTAAGGATCTTTATATATATATAATTCCTTGTAATTATTATGTAAGGATCTTTATATATATATATATATATATTTGGTTTATATATATATATATATCAAAACCAAATTTCCTTGGAATATGCCAGTGAGTTTGACAGATAAAACCTGTGCCTTCTGAGACCCTATATGCTAATAAGGATAGAAAATAAAATCCTAAAACCGCTTTGAATTTACAGAAGGTTTGAAAACCCAGGGCACAGTTTGTGGATACTCACTCCTGTCTTTCTTTATTATCAGTACCTTAGTTAATACAGCAAAGTTATCAAGAGTAATGAGCCAATGCTGGCCTGCTCCTGTTGGAGACGTCTACATTTGATTCGTATTCTCTCAGACTTTCCCAAAGCACTTTGTGCTCTCCGTGATCTCATGCATTAGACCGCAGTGTAGGCAGCCCCTCTTGACTGAAACAATGCTCAAACTTCACTTGTTTTGACCTTGATATTTTTGAGGACTACAAGTCAAACAGTTTGCAAAATAACTCTTGGTTCGGAATTCCCTAATTATTATTATTATTATTACATGAGTGTTGTGATTTTGGGGGAAAAATACAGAGACGAAGAGCCATTCCCATCCCAGCCTTGCACAAGAGCATGGTGGCAGGATGAGCCATCAACGTTGACATCCGATGCCCAGCTCAGCCAATGTCTGTCAGATTGCTCTGCCTCTGTTATGGTTTATAATGCCAAGCATCTTTCCACGGATGTTCAAAACCTGCATCCTCTGGATTGGTGCTGGAGATGTGTGCATGTTGCTGCAGCTCTCTCACTTCTCTGTCTCTCTCTCTCTGGCTCTATCTCTCTGTCTCTGTCTGTCTCTCTCTCTTTCTCTCTTTCCTGGTTTGCAAAGGTTTCTTATCTTCTGCTTCTCCTAACTCCCTCCAATATCAAAGCAAGCTACTGGTCTGCTTAAATTTCTTTCACGTTTCCATTTTATTGGGGGAAATGTTTAGAATAATTACCATAGCCTATGAGACCAGGCCCGGTGGTATCCCTGCCTATCTAATCTCAAATTGTCCGCCATCTCCTACATCATCTGCATCTCCTGTAGGCCTACAGCCAGCTTCACTGTTGGGGATTGGAATCCCTCATGCTATGAACATAGCATACTCTACAGCGCAGTAGATTATGTGAGTTTGTGATGCCCTTGTATGCAGGCAACAAACACTACAGTGAAATGTGCTTTTGATTACACAATAAGCATAGACTGTCCCAGGAGTGGTTGCCCACTGTATTCCATTCTTCATCTCTATTCTGTTCAGCACATTGGCTCTCCATGACTAGCCTTATTGCCTCCTGCTTCCAGGATGGCTGCCATAGCTCCACATATGATAGAATCACCCCACGCCTAGTCAAAGATGGAAATCAAAGGATAACCTGAGTAGTGAAAACTGGCACTCCTCATGAACCCTTCTCCTTTAATGATGGGAGACTTCTATTTCCCAGAAGCCATTCAATAGACTTTCCCTTATATCTTATTTTCTGTTGATTAGGTGACTATCTTCACTTGGCTAGGAAAGATTCTGGAAACATGGCATTCGCTAAACTCTGTTGTGGAATATCTATGATCTGAGAAGAAATGCAGAATAGCAATCAGATGTGCAGTACATAGGATGTAGATGTTGAGGACACAAGTGAAGCATTTGTTTAGAACACAGCAACACTGAGGATGATGTCAGGCTCCACTTCATGTACATCATTGGTTGTGCAAGTTTATTCATTGATGCTGGAAGCTCAGAGCTGTTGATTGGCTGAAATCTGACCTAGGTCTGCCTGTTGTTTCTAAGCCTTTGACTGTCCACACCCTAAGGCTGAGCTCTTACCTGTAGATTGAAACTTGGCTGTCTTAGGTCTTCCAGAGATCCTGGACTCTGGAAGGCAGTGGATATTTGTTAGAGAGAAATTCTAAACACTGAACATGCTCAGAGCTTTAGCTCATTGCTGCATTTTGTCATCATTATCGGGCAATTCAAACATATTTCTGGCACCAGTTGAGGATATATTGAATGCAAGTCACTATAGTTGCTCTTGGAATTTGTGTTTTTAATTTTGAAAATAGTTCCTAAAGCTACTATGGTCCAAAGAAGGGTGTGGGTTTATACATAAGCAAATATAGCATTTGGGTCCCATCTCGTTGTAACTACAAATAATGGCTTTACTCATCAAATGACCATGTTGATAGCCCCATGACAGTGGCCACTGGATTATACCCACTCCTACAGATGGAAAGATGAAAGGCATATGATATGCGTGGCATATAACAATCATTTATATGCACATACACACACAAGGGCCCACACATAGCCTACAAGCACAGAGCCACACATACCAACACACACACACTCATGCCCAGAGCCTCAGCTTGTCCACATCATATCACTTTGCTTCCTACACTTTCTTCAACAACCAACATTTTCCCCAGCATTTTTCCAATCTGAAGGACTGAAGACTGAGATAGAAATGAGCTGTTTCTTTGTAAAGTCAATGATCTTGTCTGTCTTCATTCTTTTCACATGCACTTGTCTTCTGCTTCATCTTACTTCTAGAAAACAAAACAAGTTACAGGCCTGCTTAAAATTCTTCCAAATATTTTCTGGTGCTGTTTTTATTAATCTATTTTATTGCAATTGTATAGGTGATATACAGAGGGATTACAATTACATGAGTCAGGTAATGAGTACATTTCCTTTCATACAGTGTCTTCCCTTCCCTCAGACTCTCCCAGTCCCTCCCTCCCATCTCCAACCACGTGTGTATAGTTCACTTTCATCAGTGCCCAGTGTGTTCTACTACTACACTTTTTCACTCTTTTCCCTCAAGTTCTGTGCCCTTCCCCCACCCTTAGGAAGATGTACACTTGAATATACCATTCATAAGATGAAGATGACAGAATCATTAAAAACAAAAAAAAGAAAGAAACAAAAAAGACACTCTTCTTTCCATATCTTGGAGTTTGCTTCAGTTTGTATACTATTTTATATAAATAAAGGCATTGCACCTTGGTGTTTTTCTCCTAAGAGTGTCCTCTTTGGTCTCACTCTGTGTGAGAATCTAGAATCCTATATAATTTATCAAGCCTAGGGTACTTTACATCTAATTTCTGCATATCAGAGAGAACTCATGCCTTCTGTCTTCCTGATCTTGGCTTACCTCACTTAACATGATTTGTTCTAGTTCCATCCATTTCCCTGTAAATGACCTTATTTTATTCTTTCTAATGTCTGTATAGAATTCCATTGTATATAGGTACCAGATTTTGGATCCATTCCTCTATTGTGGATCATCTGGGTTGCTTCCATACCTTCGCAATTGTGAGCAGTGCAGCAGTGAACATGGATGTGCAGGTGTCTTTATCATACCGTGGTTCATGATGTTCAGGTAGATGCCCAGGAATGAGTGGTGTGGCTGGGTCATAGGAAAGGTCTATGTTTAGATTTTTGAGGAACCTTCAGACTGTTGTCCAGTTGGTTGTACTAGTTTACATTCCCACCAACAGCACAGAAGAGTTCCTTTTCCCCCCACATCCCTGCCAATATTAGTTGTTGTTCAAATTCAAAATGTTGGACAATGTTAACAGGAATGAGATGGAATCTCAGAGTTTTTTTAATTTGTATTTCCTTTACGGCCAGGGATGATGAGCATTTACTCATTTGTTTCTTTGCTATTCTTACCTCTTCTTCAGAGAAGTCTCTCCTTAGTTCCCTTTCCCTTTAGTGACTGGTTTATTAGGTTTGGAAGGGGTTAGTTTCTTGAACTCCTTGTATACATTGGATAGTAGGCCTTTGTGTATTGCTGGTAAAGGTCTTTTCCCAGTTGTTTGGCTGTCTTTCTAGTTTAGTAACTATGTCCTTAGCTGTGCAGAAACTTCTTTTTAGTCCCCTTGTCAAGCCTTTCTCCTATTGGTTATGTCCCTGGAATTCTACTCAAGAAGTTTCTATCTATACCTATAACTTCTGATGTTTCTCCTGCTCTCTCTTGTAGTAATTTCAACATTTCTGGTCTGACATTGAGGTTTGACCCACTTTGAATTGATGTTTCTGCATGGTGCCACACAGGGATCCACTTTTAGTTTTCTGCATATGGAAGCCCACCTTTCCCAATACCACGTCTTGAAAAGACTATTTTTTTTCTATTGTAAATCTTTGGCTCCCTTATCAAATAGCAGATGACTGTAAGTATATGATTTTATTTCTGAATCTTCAAATCTATTTCACTGATTTTCAGGTCTTTTTTGTGCCAAAACCAAGTTGTTTTTGTCATTATAGCTCTGTAGTAGATCTTGAGGTCTGGTATTGTGATACCACCCACATTGGTTTTTTTTTTGCTTAGAATTGCTTTGGCTATTTGAGGATTGTAGTTGTTCCATATGAATTTTTGGATTGTTTTGTCTATCTCAGTAAAGAACGTCATTGTGATTTTGATGTGGATTGCATTGAATTAGTATATCATTTTTGGCAGTATGGCCATTTTCACAATATTGATTCTACTTATCCATGATGTTTCTATTTTGTTAGGGAAAACAGAAGAGCTTGGGCTAGAACTTGGGTAGAGAGTGAAGAAATGTGAGACAGACTGGGCAAAAGAACTCTCTCATTTGTTCTGACTCCGGTGGATTGGCTGTGACCATAGAAGCCATTCTTTCCAGAGTCAAGAATCCCTGTGGGGCTGGGTGCCAGTGAACATCACCCACAATCTTAGCAACGCTGGAGGCAGAGATTGGGAGAATCATGGTTGGATGCCAACCTAGGCAAAAAAATTCATGGAATACCATCTCACCCAGTAACTGGATGTGGTGGCATGTACCTGTCATCCTAGCTAGACAGGAAACTGACACTAGGATCAAGTTTCCTGCCTAATTAAGGCCAAAATAAAAATTCTCAAGACCTCATCTCACCATAAAAAGCTGACTGCGTTGGTGCTCACCTGTCATTTCACTTATGAGAAAAAGATAAATAGATTTTATCCAGGCCAACCCAGGCAAAAGTGAGACTCTCTCAAAAAAAAAGAGAGAGAAAGAGAGAAAATGGCTGGAGGTGTGGCTTAAGCAGTAGAGCACCTGTTTGACAAGAACAAACCCCTTAGTTCAAATTCCAGTGCTGCCAACAAATCCCGTGGTTTTCTGTGCGACTCTTCAGAGCCATCCCATGATGGCCAGGTGTCTTCTGTTCCACCCTGGGATTCATCACTTTGACTTGATATTGTTGTTTATTTTGTTCTTGTTTTCATTGGTTGTGGGGCATGAACTCATGGCTGGGTGCTGTCTCTGAGCTCTTTTGTATTTTTTTATTAATTTTTATTTTTTTTCTGGTCATGGGGCCTGAACTCTGGGCCTGGGCACTGCCCCTCAGCTCTTCAGCTCAAGGCTAGTGCTCTACCACTTGAGCCACAGCATCACTTCTGGCTTTTTCTGCTTATGTGATGCTGAGGAATCGAACCCAGGGCCTCATGCATGCAAGGCAAGCACTCTACCACTAAGCCACCTTCCCAGACCAGATTTTTCTTAATTTTTTTAAATTTTTATTTTTATTTTTGGTCGGTCATGGGACTTGAACTCTGGGCTTGGGCGCTGTCCCTCAGCTCTTCAGCTCAAGGCGAGCACTCTACCACATAAGCCACAGCGCCACTTCCTCTTTGAGCTCTTTTGTGCACCACTTTGAGACACAGCTCAACTTCCAGTTTTCTGGTGGTTAATGGAAGTAAGAGTCTCACAAACTTTCCTGCCTGGGCTGGCTTTGAACAGCAATGCTCAGATCTCAGCCTCCCGAATAGCTAGGATTACAGACACGAGCCACTGGCACCCAGCTTGTTGGTCTTATTTCAAACAATAAGATGCTAAAACTGGGCTGGGAAGGTGGCTCAGTAGTACAGTGCTTGGCTTGCCTACTTGAGGCGCTGGTTCAAATCCTCAGCACCACAAAAGCAGAAAAGGCCAGAAGCAGCACTGTGGTTCAAGTGGTAGAGTGTTAGCCTTGAGCTGAAGAGCTGAGGGACAGCGCCCAGGCCAAGAGTTCAGGCCCCACAACTGGGAAAAATAATCAAAGCCAAGTGCAATCAATCAAGGAACCTTTATCTCTGCACCAGCCCTCCTGAGGAATAAGGAGAGAGATCCAGCTCCATCTACTCCTGCTCCACACTCCTGCTGCATTTCCCAACATTTAGGAGCAGACGCAGCCTCAGTGTTGTTCACGGTTTTCACAGCCACTGCAGGCTGACGCGTGCATATGCACACAGTGCTCCGGGCAATTTATGTTGCCATTTGATGAAATATATATTTAGAATGCTTAATATGCATATTAATTACTCCCTAAATGGCAGTGACTTTTTAAGAGCAATTTCACTCCATTGTATGAGAAATGTTTTTGAGGAGCCTGAAGAAAACTCGCTGAACACATGCTTTCTTTTCATTCCATATGTCAGGAACGAGTCCTGCCGTACCATGGAATGGTGACTCTCCGGATTTCAGGTTTTGCATCCGTGAATGGAAAGCATCAGCCCTCCCACACTGCATCCATCTTATCTCAGACCCTAACTCTCCAGCCATCCACATAGAGAGATCTTGGCAATGAATTCAAACTCAGAGAATATTTTTTTAGGGCAAAACCTCAAATGCACTTCTAATCACTTTTGTATGCATGATGGTAATTTCTCTTATTTGTCTAAAATTACATGGGATGGATATTTTTATGTTCATCTTATTCATGCAGAAACTGGGTCTAGGGAAGTCTATGTGACTTGTGATGACTTGTGAGTCTTGCAGCCAGAATTTCAAAGCAGAACACTGTAACCTTGAAGACTGCATGGTTTTAACACCGGCAGATATGTTACAGCAGAAGAGTGGGTACCTGCCAGGCCTTTTCTGATAAACAGAGCCAATATAACATCCATGTACTCATTTACTAATTTGTTTCAATAAATTAGCCCATGAAACAGTGACGGCTTGTAAGTCTGGAATCTACAAAGCCAGACAGCAGGAGAGACACCCAAACATTATTCTAAAACCTCCTGTTTTGCATTTGAGGTCTACACTTCAGGGGATAAAGACTCCTTATTCAAGACTAACTGCAGAAAAGTGACTAGATGCCAATAACATCTTCAAAATACTTTATATAATGCCGTTACAGAAATACCTAGACTCTTGTTTGATTGAATAAATAGCTGTTATTAACTAACCCAGTTAAAACTAATCATCAAAAGGCCCAAACAAACAAGAGAGCTACATTCTTTTTTATTTTTATTTTTTTATTGTGAGAACACCGTACAGAGCAGTTACAATTACATGGGCAAGATAATGAGTACATTTCTTATCAAGCATTGTTGCCTCCTCTTTGTTTCCCCTTCCCATCTCTTCCCATACTCCCCCCTCCCCCCACCCCCCACCAAAGTTGTAAAGTTTGTTTTTTGACATAACTACTTGTACATCTCATTGTTGCAATGGGTCCACCTGTATCCCTAGTTAAACGATTTGTTTTTCCCCTTCCCCTCCACAAATTATACGAACACCAAAAATAAAATACCTAGGAATTAACTTAACCAAAGAAGTGAAGGACCTCTATAATGAAAACTTTAAAAACCTGAAAAAGGAAATCAAAACAGAACTTAGAAAGTGGCAAAAACTCCCATGCTCCTGGATTGGAAAGGTCAACGTCGTGAAAATGGCAATATTTCCCAAGGCTATCTATAAATTCAATGCAATACCTATCAATATTCCAACCTCATTCTTCAAGGAAATAGAAGAGGCAATCCAAAAATTCATATGGAACAATAAAAGACCCCAAATAGCAAAACGATCCTTAACAGAAAGAACAGTGCTGGAGGAATATCAATACCAAATTTCAAACTGTACTACAAAGCCATAGTAATCAAAACAGCTTGGTACTGGCACAAGAACAGACCCTAGGACCAATGGAATAGAATTGAAAACCCAGAAATGAACCTACAGACCTATAGCCATCTAATCTTTGATATGGGAGCTAAAAAAATAGAATGGAAGAAAGACTGCCTCTTCAGTAAATGGTGCTGGCAAAATTGGTTAACTACTTGTAGAAAACTAAAGCTAGATCCTTATATATCACCCTGCACCATAATCAACTCCAAATGGATCAAAGACCTCAGAGTCAAAGTAGACACCCTGAAAACATTACAGGATGGAATAGGAGAAACCCTAGATCTCCTCAGCACAGACCGAAATTCTCTTAATAGAGACCCAGAAATACAACAAATCAAAGAAAGGTTGGACAAATGGGATTGCATGAAATTTCATAGCTTCTGCATGGCAAAGGACAGAGCTAGCAAGATCAATAGTAAGCCCACAGTTTGGGAGAAGATCTTCACTAGCCATACAACAGACAAGGGTCTCATATCTAAAATATACCTGGAACTCAAAAAATTAAATGCCCCCCAAACAAATCATCAGAGAGCTACATTCTTGACCTTCATTAGAAGTCTTTGTAGTTTGAAAACAATCTGGAAATGACCACAGTTCTTTATTTTATTTTATTTTGTTTTTGTCGGTTGTGGAGTTTGAACTCCGGGCGTGGGCACTGTCCCTGACCTCTTCAGCTCAAGGCTAGAGCTCAACCACTTGAGACACTTCCAGTTTTCTGGTGGTTTATTGGAAATAAAAGTCTCATGGACTTTCCTGCCTGGGCTAGCTTTGAACCTCGATCTTCAGATCTCAACCTCCTGAGTAGCTAAGATTACAGGCATGAGCCACTGGCACCCAGCTGACAATCACAATTCTATCTGGCCAGGAACTATAGTGACACTCATACAGATCGTCACCACATTATTCATGAATTTTAATGATTTGATAATAAATTGTGAACTTCAGTTCATGACTCTAGCACTGTCTTGACCAAAAAGGAATTCTATAAAACTTATATGAGAATTATAGAAGAATTATAAGATATTCTTCATCACTAGATAAAGCCAAGTGTAACTAATAAGACAAGGAAACTGCATTGGAGAGAAGTTAGCAGTATGTCTTTATGTTGAGTATCTCATGGCCAGTGACTTTTGCTCAGTGATAAAAACCTGTAGTTTATTTTCTTTCTGAAAAATTGTAAGGGTTTCCTTCAGTGCTCATTATATGTGGACATACTGGGATGATTCAATGGGTGTTTTAACAAAATGCATTTGGTTTATTGACTAAATATACTCATATATTTATATTTGTGAGACTATGTCTAATGTTTTGGTGTGTTTCACGTGATGTCTTAATTTCGTTAACTGTCTTCTTTTTTCATCTTTATTTCTATTTCTATTTTGAACACACATTCCATTACCTAACACAATTACATTTGTTGTTCTTTTTCCTTTATTCCTACTTGTACTATTTTATATTTTTAATCTATATAACTAATATAATAAAGATTTATGCATATCATATTTTTGGTGTATTGTCCTATTGATGTAAAATATCTCATTCTGGCCTGTGAAATACCTTCTATACTGGGTTTTAGTCTCTATTAATATGTCTGTACAATATATATCTGTTGTATATTTTCCTCAGTTTTCTTCTATTTTGTTTCGACTGCATCAACTATTAACTAAAGTTTAACTATTTAATTTTGTTTGCATTCTCTTCTATTTTTATTTTTACTATCGTTAAGTCTCTCTACAAAGAAGTTATCCTTTAATATCAGTTTATGAGCACAATGCACCTTGATAGATACCATGTTTTTGAAATATGTGCACAATGTAATTATCTTCATCCATTAAGAAGAATGATATTATATAATTTGCAAATAAATGGATAGATCTAGCCAGATGCCAGTGATTTTTGCCTGTAATCCTAGGTATTCAGGAGGTGCTGAGATCCCAGGATCTTAGATATGATATCAAAGCCAGCCTGGACAAGAAAGTTCGTGAGATTCTTCTCTCCAATTAACCACCAAAAGACTGGAAATGGAGCTGTGGCTCCATTTGTGGTAGAGTAGTAGCCTTGAATGCAAAAGCTCAGTGACAATGTCTAGACCCTGAGCTCAAGCCCCAGGACAGAAAGAAGCAAGCGAGAGAAAGGAAGAAAGAAAGAAAGAAAGAAAGAAAGAAAGAAAGAAAGAAAGAAAGAAAGAAAAAAGGAAGGAAGGAAGGAAAAGGAAGAAAGAACAAAAGAAAGAAAGAAGGAAAGAAAGAGAAGGAAGGAAGGAGAGAGAGGGAAAGAAAGAGAAATAGTGAGAGAGAGAAAGAAGGAAAGGAAGAAAGGATAGAAAGTGAGAGAAAGAAAGATAAGGAAGGAAAGAGAGAAAGAAAGAGAAAGAAAGTGAAAGAAAGATAGAAGAAAATGAAAGAAAAAGAGAGAGAGAAAGAAAGAAAGAAAAAAGAAAGAAAGAAGGAAGGAAGGAAGAAAGGAGAGAGATAGGGAGAGAGAGAGAGAGAGGATGGACCTAGAAAAAAGTTAAGTGAATTAAGTCAGACCCAGAAAGACAAAGGACACATGATTTCAAGATCTTTTCAATTGTTAGAAAAGAAAAAAATAATCTGACACTAGAACAGTAGCTGCTCTTTCAGTGAATTTTCAGGGAGGAGGAGGAGGAGGATACCCCCAGCTGTTTGCTGAAAGACTTATCCTGTTTCAGCACCATGGACAGTAGCATGCTGACTGGTGTCTAAGCCTTATCCTCCTGGATCAGAATCTTGAATCCTTCTTCAGTTTGCTGCCATAGGAGAGATTCAGAGAATGGTGGAAGGGGGTGGGGGCCAGGAGCCTTCACTCCAGAGCCATGTGACTTTATGTATGAGAGGTGGGACACCTCAGAAATAGAAGCAGGCACCAGCACCAGAATACGTGTAAGAGACAAATTAAACTGGAAGAGTAGAACTCACTGTCCAGGGGGCAGCATGTTGCAAGGGTAGCTGTGAGCCCACTAATGCACTGTGGAAGAATTTCATCTTCAAAGCATTGCACCGTATTTGGGAACCATTGACTCAGTAAAATCAGAAGTCCGAAGGTGACCAAAGTCAAGTTCAGAGAAGCAAGCAGGTCGCCTGAGGAAGGGCAGGGAAAAGACGAATGGAGGAGGATCTCTGCCCAGCATGAGAACCGAGGAGAGAGGAAGCAGGAGGGACGTTTCCTTTCTGGTGCCTCTGTTTTAACCCCTTGACCTAAGTTTTTAATTTTTGTCCACACTCATCCTCACTGTCGGATGTCCCCAAACGTGGGCTTCCTTTACCTCCTATCTACTTAATCATATTTAATCATTATTCCTGGCTGTTGGCTGGTTATTTTCCTCACCCAGGCAAGAAGTATTTATTCGACATCTTAACGTGCTACAAATCCTTCTAGTCCCTTCAAGACTTTCCAAACCATAGACTGCCTTGCTCGTCCTTTATTTGCTCAACTATGACTTCAGTCATTATTTATGGAAACATAGGGTAGTGCCCTGAGCCAGGCCCATGAGTTCCAAAGATGAGGGAGACATAGCTCTGCCATCAAAGCAAATGGGTGAGATGAGAATGAGAAGTGAGTTGGGATGAGTCACCTGGAAGATGAGAGAAAATTGACTGCTGCACGAAGAGGCTTGGGGGAGGGGGGTCGGTGATGCCTTAACCATAAACCTACCTTGAGCATTTCCACATTATTGCATGCTGCAGTCCTCCAAACACTTCTATGAAGCTGATAGACAAAGGGAAAAAGGAGAAGGGGAGGGGCCATTTTTCTCTAAATCACAGAGTGGAAACATAACCTCGTGGGTTGTTGTTTTGTTTTTGTGGGGTTTTTTTTGTAAGAATCAGTCTCTCTGCAACCCAGCCCAGTTCCTTTCCCCAGGGCTCCTGTCGAGGTGGCATTTGAGATGATCCTTGAACAACAAGTGGGACTTTGTCACTCTGCCACCTGTGAAGTGGCGGGGAAGACAAGGAAACCAAGCCAATGAGGGGCTGAGGGACCCTGGCCGGGTGATGAGCAGCCCCCAGCTGCGCCCCCAGGGGTACCTCGGTGTGTCTGTGATCCCCATCATGGCTCCTGGGCTCCAGGGCCGTTTCCCTGGCAGCATGACCCCCCCACTCCCGGCACCCAGCCCACCTCTGCCTGTCTCATTCCTCTTCATAATTGGACCAGCTACTGCTCACTGCTCACCTGATTAGTGGGTTCACTAACCCAGCGGAAATGGGATCTAAGAGGATTAAAACGTGGGGAAATAAAAAAAAAGAAGATAATACAAATTGAAAGCAGCAGCTTCTCCAGCCGAGTTTTGGATTAAAAGTTGAGAAAGTGAATCAGACAATTATTTTAAAAAAATTAAAAACATGAGGTTAAAATGGTGATTGAGACCAGGCCTTTTGTAACCAAGTATTCATGCGCGCTATTGTTTCTGTGCCCTGTGTCTGCTCTCTGGGGGGAGAGGGGGGCGCAGAGGGAGGGAGGGCAGCTCATACCTGTGCCTGGCTCTCTGGGGCCTCCTAGACTCCAGATGCAGCCTGGCGGCTCTGATCCTGCTCCCCACAGCCTCCCTTTCTGCTCCCTCTCTTGTCATGGCTTCCTTCATCCCTTCTTGGATTAGCTCCCCAGAGCCATCTTTACTCCCTGCACCCACATAGGGAAGCACAACCCACTTGCAGAGCTGTCTCTCAGCTCAAGTCCTTGCCCCCTCCTCCCTCAGCCCCCGAAGCTGGTGAACTTTGTCTATCTCGTCAATGCCTTGCCACTTTTCTGCCTCCAAATAACGTGATTTATGTCTGCTCTCCCCTGGTGGATTGTGAACCCAGAGGGGTGGATAACTCGGCCCCTGCAGGCCCACGGCGGTCTGTCTGCTGTCGTCTAGCCGTCTCTGGTGTGTGAGTGAGTGAGAGAGGAGCCAGTGCTACCAGCTCAGCAATGACCCATCCAGGCAAGGATGGGACGTCTCACAGCTCAGCTTGAAGCCCCTTGGAGGCACTCTAGCTGCCCTCCCCCCATGTGGCTGAAACTCAGCCTCCCTGAGGGAGCATCTCTGCCTCTCTCCTCCCCTTCCCCAGACACCCCTCTCCAGAGCCTCCAGCAGATGCTGTGCACGCAGGCCCCAAACACTGTTCACACCTGATTCAGCTTGTCTGGAATTGTAATCCCCCCTCTCTCCCTCTTCCCCTTGTCCTGAAAACATACTCGTTATTATAGACTCGAGTCATTCCCCATGCCCCTCCCTCCTGCTGATTCAGGTGACCAGGATGCAGACTGACACTAGCCATGGTGCACAGTAATCACACCTCCCGCTCCAAGGGTCATGCACGCACCAAGCACACCTCCTGCTCCAGGGGTCATGCACGCACCGAGCAAGCCTCCCGCTCCGGAGGCCATGCACCCTGTGCTGGCATGCAGTGCACTAGCTCACCCTCTTCTTTCACTAGCGCAGAACTGGGGCTGCCCTAGAGGCTGGCCACATGATTGTAGAGATGAGTAAACAGGTATCATCTAAGCTCCTTTCTCCATTGACTGTGCACCAAGTATGTGCTGGTCTTTCCTTTCTTTTATGTATGGAGAAAATAGGGCTTAATGGAGGATAATTAAGTTGACCGAGGCCATGCAGCTATAAATGAGAAAGACCACATCCATACCCCAGCCTTCCAGGCTTCACAACCCAGCATTTAATGTTTCATCAGACCAACCAAGTGGTAGTTTGTTTCTGCTTAATTCATGGAGAATTCCAACTAAATACTCAGGTGGTTTCACAAGACAATCACAGCTTGATGTCCAAAGAGGCACCCAGAGGCTCTTCTCAACACCTCCTAGGACATATGTTAGAGGTGAGGAGCCGCTCCTGCATGAAGCCACCTCCCAATGCTAAGAAACCTTCTTCCCAATAAGAGAGGTTTAGTTGCAAGCAAACATCTTCAGATAGGAACCAGGACCACCCCTCCCCAGGATGCTCCTGAGAAAAATCAGAGTGCAGTCCCGTGCCAGGGGGTTGGTGCAGGCCTACAAGCCTTCCTGGGGGTTACGTGGAGAATCAGTGGTGCACAGTGGCTCAGCAAAGACCTCCTTGGTGCTCAGTGTTTTCATCTGTGCGATGGGGCCAATAGTTAAACCTCTGTGAAGACCTTGCTGGCCATCAGACCATGCGTATGGAAATGTGTTCTGGATCTTTAGATTCCACTTATGACTTGCAGAAGGAGGGCATCATCTTCCTAAAGCTCCTCTTTACAGTAAGATGGGTGCAGAAAAAAAGGCCAGGGAGGCACACAACAGGCAGGAGACCCACATGACTGGGGTTAGGAATGATCAGGGCAAACCTGGGAGCAGAAATAAGGAGAATCTCACACCCAGAAGAGTGCTAGGGTGGAACCAGTGTAGCCAACTTGCCCTGGGTAGGCATTCAAAAATTGAAATCTACAGTGGGGTGGGGGGCTTTGAGGAGAAGGAAGGCAAGATTGAAGGCAGAAGGTTTATTTTGAGGCCAGAGCAGCCTCCAGCGAGACATACTGGCATCCAGAGAGAGAACGTAACCGATCGCAATGACAAAGTGGTGAGATTCCGGGTGAGAGTGGGAAGTCAGGCCTGTTGCATGTCCCTTCAGCATACCCAGATGAAAGACTAATTAACTCTCCCTGGAAAACCGGGGATTAAAGGATCACTGCCTTCTGTGGTAGTGCAAAGTGAGACGGAGGTCCCTTTGTCCCCAGTGAACTCACAGGAGGGCACACATAACTTCATCCTGGGTCCTGAGATTGCAGACGCAAGCTGCAGAAAGGGCTTTGGAGAGCAAAAACCTAATGTCCCCATTGGTTCCTTAGACATGTGAGGTCAAGTCCTTAGGGGAGCCTTCCCGTGGGGAGTAGCATCATCCAGCCCCCGCCAGGCAGTCTCATTGCTTGTCCCGGGGTAGTAGCATCATCCAGCCCCCGCCAGGCAGTCTCATTGCTTGTCCCACACATAACCTTTGGTGCCATTCAAGGAGATGGACATTAAGGCCCGTGGATAGCCAGACGCTCCATGTTCTCAATGCAGCTCAGATGGTATTCATTCACTCAACACCTACTGGAAATCCTCCAATGCACACACCAGCACCTGTGCTGGGACACCCCCAGTGCACACAGCTGATCTGGCTCCTGCTTAGCTGAGTTTCATCAACGGCACCACACACAGTGTTCGGTACCTTCAATGCAAGGAATAGAAAAATGAGACACGCTCAGATTCAGAACCCCAAGAAAGCCCCTCTGGCCTTGAATGAAGAACCACTCTGGGCATGGATGGGAAGGCTGAACAAAGTATCTGGTCATCATTTGAAGTCTCTGTCAGCTTGAGAGGGGTATATTAGGATTCTGGAGAATTCTATTCTGGCTCCGGGGTGGCGTGTTGGGACAATGCCATCCAACAGAAGTTCTGAGTTGAGGAAGGGAAAGGTCACAAGGACCTCCACCTTGAAACCGTTAGGAGTCAGAACATGGAAGGGTGGGCTGGGGCACAGAGGGAAGAGAGGAAGGAGCGAGGAGGGGCAGGACATGGGAACAGGAGAGAAAGAGAAAGCCACATCCGGAGAAAGCGCCCCAAGTGAAACAGGAAGAAAGGTAATTTGAGAGCCCGGGCCTCCATCTGCTCAGACTCACTCTGAGGATAAAAGCAAAGGAGGATTAGGTGACCTGAGGGGCTGGGCTGTGGTGGGGCCTCCGGCCCCCACAAGCACACACAGGATAAAAATGCCATTTATGAGCCCCGAGCATGGTAATTATATTTAACACTGACCCCGACTCCTTTTGTCCTGGGCGTCATGAAAGCGGCTCTGTCTGAGTCTGGGGACTTTGCCAAAGTGACCTGTGAGCATCCCTCTCTTTCCTGGTCAAAAGAGGGCAAGACAGACCCATGAACAGGAATGCCCAGGCTCTGTATGTGACTCACCCCTCCCAGAGAAGGATCTGGAATCCCACCATCTAATGTGGAAAGAAGATGTGGGCAAAGCAGAGACATAAACAGGGACCTTATGGCTTAGGTAATCTGAGTAGCCCTGAGCCTTTATTTTTCAGCCTGATATTTCCAGTATAAAACCTCCCTTGCTGGGGCCTACGGGCTTTAAGTGAGATGTTTTGGGGTGAGCAAAGGTGTGGGAAAGCAATGCCGTGGGCTTTGCCTCCTCCTGCATCAGAATTATGTCACCCTTTGCCTCTAGAAACTAGTATTCCCTCTCTCGAGTCTTGATTCTGCAGGCATGGATCTTATGATCAGATAATTCACTCTTAGTTTTCCCTTGGTTTTCCTGTGATATCTCTGTTTGTGCAATGTTTATGGGCAATGCATGGATCTTTTTCTGCTCCCTATCAATTCAGTCTGAGAAAGAAGTGTGGTGGACTGTCACCAGCCCGGAGAAGACAAAAATGAGAGGGAGTTTCTGTCACTGTTGCTGAGTCTGCAGAGCGACGAGGAAAAAGACACTCACAATTCGTGCCCTGTTCCTTCGGCAGGGTTTGTGGGGAACCCGCCAGGTTTTCCAGTTTAAGGTAGCTGGGGAAGCAGCTAGTGTGCCCCCAAATCACTTGCTGGGCTCATCAAAGTGGCTGCTGAGACCCAGAGACAGCTTGAAAGCCAGCACTGGCAGAAAAGTCCTAGAAACTCAGTGTGCAAAATAACCACCAAGCTGGGCATCAGTGGCTCACAGATGGTGGTTCAAAGCCAGACCAGGCAGAAAAGCCCAAGAGACTCTTACCTCCAATGAACCACCAAAAAAGTACAGAAGTGGGGCTGTGATTCAAGTAGTAGAGCATCAGATAAAAATAAAATGATAACAACAACAACCCAAATCTGGGCTGAAGGTATGGCTCAACTAGTAGAGTGTCAGTCAAGTAAGCAAGCCTTGTGAGCATGAGGCTCTGAGTTCAGGCCCTGGTATTACAGAAAAATAAATGTAGCTGTCGGTGACACCGTAGTTTGATTCCATTCATTCAGAATCAGAGTTACTGTAGGAAATTTTGAGTAAATTATTCTTCTAATTGCAAAATTAACACCCACTGTAGTGGAGAATATGTAAACTCAGAGGCTGGTGGATGTCAAAAAATACTGTGACTTCCAGACATCATCTTTGCTCATGTGTTTGCATTCTCATCTCCTTTAAAGGATTTAGTGAAAGCATATTTTTAGTCTTAAGAGGTACCAGGGGCTAAAAAATAATTATTTTAAGGTTTTTGATTTATACATTAAAGTCATGTACTACAACTTCATTCTATACCACCCACCATCTTGCAGAAGATTTATTTATCCATATTATCTTTTGGTTGTTTGTGCCAGTTCTGGGACTTGAATTCAGCGCCTTGCACTCTTGCTTGGCTTTTTTCTCAAGACTGATGTTCTACCACTTGAGCCACACCTCCACTTCTAGATTTTTTCTGGTGAATCAGAGAGAAGAGTCTCTTGGATTTATCTGCCCAGGCTGGCTTTGAACCACGATCCTCAGATCTCAGCCTGAGTACCTGGGATTACAGATTCCAGCACCCACGCCAGGCTTCACGTAATCTCTTGTAATCAGCACATCATCCCTTTGAGAGGACCAGATCATCATCATCACATGTGTGTTACATGTAAAGATTGTGAAGCTCAGAGAGCTCATTCATGTCCCTGAAAAACACACTCTTAACTGCTCAGGATGTTTGGGTACCACTTGTCCTTAATCCAAACCCCTCTTTTTGCTTTCCAAAAGAGTTATATTCGAACGCAGTCATTTCTGGCAGGTGAAATAGCTCAGCTGTGAGGCCACCTTGTGGCTTGTTTCCTTGGATGTACTGAAGGGAGGGGTGGCATCCTGGATAATATGGGGTCCGGGGCCTTCTTTCTTTCTGGTCAGAAGGAAATTACACTGGATGAATTTACTAGAGCAAGTCTGATGTCAAGGTACATTTTCATGAGCTTCTCAGTGAGAACGTTTTTCATAGACAGACTGTATCCCTTCTACCATGTAACCTGGAAGGAAAGATGCTGAACCTCACTTCTGAAACCTCCCTTTGGCCACTCAGCTAGTCAAGGGCAGACCTTGACCCATGACCTCAACTTTAACCCTTCTCCACAAAACTTGATGCAAAAATAATTAGGAATGAAAATGTATGTTCACACACAAACCTGGACATGAATACTTATCACAGCTTTATTTATAATTGCCACAATCTCAAGACAATCCAGATGTCCTTCAACAGGTGAGTGGTTAAAGTCACTCTGAAGCATTCAGACTGTGAAATACCACTTACCAGCAAAGGGAGATCAACAATGATCTGAAAAATGGGAGACATCTCAGAGACATTAAATTGTAACTCAGTATGGTTATACTTACCCAGCATTCTTTAAAAAAAAAGCAAAATGATAGAAGTAGAAAACCCCACTGATAAATTCCAGGATTTATTGATGGGGAAACAGGACAGAAGGAAGGTGACAGTGGTTGAACACTTCAGGGTCTTGAATACAGTGGCGAATATATGAATTGATGCACCAGATAAAATTTTACACATGAATGTATACGAATCAATCAGGGAGCTATGGATAAGATGTAGATTGGATTAGTGTCTAAGTCCTCATTGCAAACCTAAATAGCGCTTTCCAAAATGTCTCCCCAGGAAGGATATGTAGCCTACATCAGATTCCTCTAAATTTTTTCTCGTGATATTTTTATATATACAGTTCTCTCAATGAAACTATCTATTAGTTAGCTACAAATATGTTAGAGGGATGAAACTGTGTTGAGTATTTTTATCTTCAGTGAAACTGATTTGAGTCATTCATTATAACCACGAGAACCTGACCATCCCATGCATTTCGATTTTGCTTCCCCAAGCTGGGGGCTCTGGATAAGCATAGAACCCACCCCAGCTGATCAGAAGGCCCAGGTAACAGTTACCTCCTTGTCTTACAGCCCACCCATACCATTGCTCACAACCTTGAATTTGAAGAGGTTTAACCTATATATTTATATGTTATATGTGTGTGTTGTATATGTGTGTTATATATGTTTCCATTTATATATATATATATATATATATGTAAAACACCCCATTGATGTATATATAATATATATATATGAGGATTCTGATTCAGTGTTTGCTGTAACTACTGCCAGCTGTGGGTTAATATAGAGCATATTCCAGGAGGCATTCTGAAGACTTTTCCTGTTTCTGAGCTACCTCTACACCACCATGGTTAAATACGTGGGGAGGATGGGCCTTGGCTCTGCTTCTGTCATCTCCAGAAGCTGGAGGGAAGGTTTCTGGCCCTGCATCATGAGGACTTGGCACAACTCTGGTTTCTGCTGCCTTTATTCAGGCAGCTGTGAACCAAACCTGAACCTTGATCAGTCTTCCTGAGTTATCTGGGGAATGGTATACACCTCTCAGGCCTTTGGAGAGAAGACGGAAGGGGAGGGGTTGGAAGAGGGGAGGAGAAAGGAGGGGAAAAGAAAGGTATGAGAGGTAGGGAGGGGAGAAGAGAAGAGAGAAGAGGGGAAGGGGAGGAGAAGAGAAAGGAAGGGAAGGGGGAAGAGGGGGGAGGGGAGAAGGAGAGAAGAAGAGAAGAGAAGGGAGGGGAGGGGAGAGGAAAAGAGGGAAGAGGAGGAGAATGGAGGAAAGGGGAAGAGAGGGAGGGGAGGAGAAGGGAGGAAAGGGGAAGAGAGGGAGGGGAGGAGAAGGGAGGAGAAGAGAGGAGAGGGGAGGGGAGAGGAGGGGAGGAGACAGTTGTACCAGATGAATGAAAAGTTGCATGGAAAGCATTACCGGCCATTGAGCACTCTCATGGGTAACTCCAGCAGCGTGGAAGGGAGGGACTGGAAGAGGCGGTCAGCCGGCAGGAGGTGGCTGGCACCAGTGAGGCCCTCCCTCCCCGGTAGGCAGTGGGCTGGAAAGTGTGGTACTAGGCACAGTTTGTCCAGATGCAAGGTGTTGAATCTGGGCCTGGTGGAAGCTAATGTCTCAGCCATGGTCTGGAAGAAAACAAGAGTCCAGGTGAAGGGACCAGGATGTCAGGTGCGGCCCACCAGCATGGGGCATTGAGGGGTGCTCTTCCTTTCCTCATGTCTTAAATCGATGTGAATTCAGTCGCAGGGCATGAAAGGTGCCGTGTGCAAAATACTCAGCAGGATGCTTCTGGGGCATAAGGAGATGGAATTGTCCACCCCAGTTCCCAGGGCCAACTGCAGATCGCATGAGCGGTTGGCCCTGGGGTTAGGATTGGGCCGTAGGGGTGAGTCCAGGGCCTGGTGTCCGCCCCATCTCTGTGCAAGGCACACGTGTGCAGGGTGTGTGTGCATTCATTCCTGCGTCTGCACAGCAGGCACTTGACTTGCCTTCTGCACCCACCCTCGGGTGAGGAGGGGCACTGGCCCGCAGGCCTTTCCCTTCAGCACCCCCTCCCCTAGGGTCAAGTCACACACTCCAACTCCTTTGTCGCTCCTGCCAGGGACTGGGAAGTTGACACTGTTCAGGGTGCCACCAAGGTGGTGAAATGCCAAGAATGCCATCATGCATTCCTGCCAAGTCTCCACGCCTGCTTCTCTCTCTCTCCCTCTCTCTCTCTCTCTCCAGTCCTGCTAGCCCCTTTCACAATGCCTGGATGGATGGATGCCTGCTGTCCCCTCACCTCTCTCTCTCTCTTTCTCCTCTCTCTCCCTCTTTCTCCTCTTTCTCTCTCTCATTCTCTCTCCCTCCCTCCCTCCCTCCCTCCCTTCCTCCCTCCATCTCTCTCTCCCTCTCCCTCCCTCCCCCCTCTCTCTCTCCCTGCCTTTCATTCTCTGTCTCCTGGGGCCTGAGCCTGGGCTGTGTCTTCTCTGTCCCCTCCTCTCCGTGCCCCTCCTCCCTTCATTCTGTCTGTCCTGCCTGCCTCTCAGTTGCTCTGCTTGCAGTGTAGCAGCCCTCCCCACCCACCCCAGGGGATCCTTCCCACTCTACAAGGCAAGGCCTTTCATCCAGGCCCCCCCTACCCTGACCTCTGCACAATGTTTGCTTTGTCCTGGGGGTTCAGAGCCAAACAGAGACAGGGGCACAAGTGTTCATCTCAGCCCTGGCTCCCCACCGCCCCCCTCTTCCAAGCCTCACATTGTTTTGTCTGTCTGCAAGTGCTGCCCCTAGGCAGATGCCCAGCCCAGCCAGCCACAAGCAGCAGCCCTTCCCAGGGAAAACAGGGCACCACAGAGCAGGAGACACACCACGGGGCCTACCATCCTGTGACTATTTATTTTTAAAGAAATACTGTCCTCCTGCTGCATCATCTCTGAGTAGAGAAATAATGACCAAGCCATTCTCCCAAGGATGATTTCCCTTTAGAACATGCCCAGTCCTGAAGCAGACCCTTGGGTATCATGCTGGCCCAGGTAGAAACCTCCTGATGGGCCTTCCTTGAGACTGGAGGAGAGTCACTGGCTCTAGCTGGTGACTCAAGTGTTGAAACTTAATGGCTAATGTGATGGTGGTGGTGGTGAGGTGCTGAGGTCATCAGGCTTGATCCCCAGTGAGAGGACAATCTTCTCACACAGGAGGATTTGTACAACAGCGGCCCTCTCCCTTCCTCCTCCTCCAGCCACCATCCTGCCCTCTAGACGACCATGTGTCCAAACACTGCTTGAAGTCAGAGATGGAGCCTTCACCAGACAGCAGAGCTACTGGGCCTGAATCCCAGGATTCCAATGTCCAGCAATGTATGAAATAAATTTCTGTCCTGCCTTCCCTCCCCCTCTCTCTATCTCTCTGTCTGTGTCTGCTTCTGTGTCTGTCTCTGTCTGTCTCTCAATCTGTCTCTGTCTCTTTGTGTGTGTCTCTGTCTCTGTGTCTCTGTCTCTGACTCTGTGTTTCTGTCTCTGTCTCTGTCTCTGTCTCTGTGTCTGTCTGTCTCTCTCTCTCTTTAATCTCTCTGCGCAGTGTTGAGGACAAAATCCCGGGCTTTCCATATGAAAGACAAGGATTCTACTGCTCTGCCATTGAGCTAAAACACCAGCCCTAAATGTGTGGCTACTAGCCAGCCATTAGTAGTTTTTATTACAGCCGCACAACATAGGCAAGACAGACTTTCTCCAGCAAAACGCCAACTGCCGTCACAGTGCTGCATGACAAAATTAACCATATATGAAATTTAAAAATTAAGAACATACTTGCAAGTAGGTGTTAGCTGTGATCTCAGTGTGAACGGAAAACACTAATAGAGATCCTAGCCTGCTCCTAACAATAGTCAACTGCACGTCACTCTGGGGTGCAAGCACTGACCCCAGGGTACTGATGAGAAATCTGACAGGCAGAGGGGAAAACCAACATGGCTGAGAGCCCACAGCAGGAAGCAGCAGCAGAACGCAGCTCCAGGTACATGGCTGCGGGACCCAGTCTGTTGCTTTGCCCTCTCCACTCTTTTGTGTATTTAACTTCAAACAAAGCTGGCTAGAGGACACAGCCACTAAGAGCCAGGTCTCACTGTGCCCTTGTGTCCTCCATGCTGGGTTGATTGTACATGAACTTTTCCTGGGAACAAGCTGGGCAGTGAATGGCCCTCCAGAATGATACCACAGGCTGGTCCCTGGTCTAGCGTGGAGAAGGGGATTCTGGCTGACTCCCACTCACTCCGTACCAAGTATAGCAGGAAAGAGCACCCAAGGCTCAGTAGCCACATCTTCCCACAGCTACCCTCCTGAGAGAGGCTGTTTTCTCTCCAGCTCAGATTCCCACCACTGAGGGGGTTGTAACTGCCATCCCAGGGGGAATTTTTCTTCCTCTTCTCAAGTTGAGCGTTTCTCCTCTTCAGTTATCAAAACATCAAACCTTTGATCCCATCAGACAAATCCAGCTTAATTACCTCAGTGGGCCCAGGCGTGGAAATCAAATAACTCCCCAGGCCTGGAACACGCCAAGTCCTCCCAGCCCCCAGGATTATGGACAGCCCCAGAGCCAGGAACAAAACCTGGTGTCCTGCCTGCTGCCAGAAGGGGCGGGGCAGGCAGGAGCAGGGCTAGTAGGGGGTACCTGTCACTTCTTTAAAGAGCACCTATATGGAGATGAGACAGTACAGGCTGCTTTCTAAATAACTATTTCACTGAGTTAAGAAAGACACAAAAGAGAGAAGGAAAAAAAAATGTTCATAAGTTACAGTCAGCCCAATACAGTCACAAAAGGTAGAAACGTAGAAGCTGAGGTGCAGCTTTCACCCCTTCTGATGACAAGCCATCTTTGAAAATTATAATTGGCAAAAGCGTTGGAAAGCAGGTATTGTTTTCAAAGTTTTTTAGAGTAGAAACAGACATTATTTTAGAAGGGCTGCTTGGCTTTTCCATAAAAATTCAGAATATGTATACTTTGGGCCAAAACATTACATTTTTATTTTTTTTTACATTTGAAAAGTAGATGTGAGATAATACGCAATTTGTTTTAAAATGTTATAACATAAAGCACACACTTGGATGCTAGTTTCAGAAATGTTTGTGGAAATAGTAAAAAAAAAAAAAAAGCAGAAAATAGGGAAATGGTTAACAAAATCTAAATTAAGGGATTGTCTGCTGCCATTAATTAAACCTAAACTAAAGGGCTATCTGCTACCTTTGTGAAGCGTACATCATAGTCCCTGACATGAGAAAGATGACTGTGTCCTACTATAAATAAAACAACATTATAAATGAAAGTATATGCAGTAAATAATACAGTTTGAGGGAAAACATAAAATATATGCAGTACTCCATAAATTAACCTTCAGAAGTGTGTCTCATATATGATATTAAAATGCAGCTATGAATCCACGCAATTAAACTCGTCCATATGTGTTTATTTGTTCATATTAAATATGTGCTAGCTTGAATACCAAAGTGTTTCTCAGGTTCATCTCTGTGGTCAGTTATAGGCTTGAGGAGTGGGTGGAGGAGGTCTAAAGGAGAAGAGAACAAAGACGATGTAGAGTTCTTCTGTTTGTTCCCCTATATGCATCTTTATAATGCAATAATGCACTCGCTTTCCACTCTGATAAAGTCTTTAACAGTCCACTTCATTCGCCTCTGTGAACAGATGCTTGCTGCAGTCATCCTCATACGCGTCCATCCAGGACACATAGCTGACTCTCTGCTCATCTCTCATAGCCTCTCTGTAAACCTCCAAGGGTTTGACAGCCTTTTCTCGGCTCAACCCAACTCACTTGACAAGAAAGCTCCTCTGTTTTCCTCAGAGGTCCTGGGTTCTTTGTCCACAGCCTCCTCCTTACAGAAGGCAATAGGACATAGATCAAAGCCCTTCCAGAACAGAGACAGGAGCAGGACTTGAGACAGGCCAAGATGCCTTGATTCATAAGCCATGCTTGGACACAGTTATCTCAGACAATCCCCAACCCGTGCTTTCCTTGGAAAATACCCACCAGGAGTTGGTTGCTTCTGTTTTTGGAACTCTGCCTGGGAATTTCTAACCCATTCCCTGCCTTGCCTTGGGGCAAGTGTGTACCGCACAGGTTTGGAGTGTCTGATTGGTGAGACTTCCCTGAGCCCTGTGGCTCGCTCCTCACCAGGCCAATGGCTTCACAAGTTGCAGTTTTAAAGCATCTCATTCTGAAGTGAACGGCTTATCATCCTGCAACCACCCTTCTTCCGGTGCAATAAGGTTCTCTGCTGGGCCTCCCCCAAACACAGACCTCTTCCCTACGTCCCTGCTCCAACTCTTGCCCTGGGACTCAGGGCCTTGGAGACAGAACCCCAGCTCCTCCACTCTGCCTCCAGGCCTCTCACCATGCCTCCCCTGCCTGGGTCTCCATCCTACCTGTGACAGCTGTGTGAAGTGGCGGCACCAAGAACAGGTGGACCTGGCCTCCTCCTGGGGGGTTGCTCCAGCCCGATGTCCTCTCTCCTCTTCCCCCTCCCTGCCCCAACTATGGCATCTTCATGAGGGCCCTAACCTACCTGTCCCTGAGGACTCAGCTTAAATGTCATCACTCCTAAAAGCCTTCTCCAGGCTCTGGAGTAGATTAGAGGTCTTCATCTGTCCCCAAGCCCTCTGTCATCTTGTCAGTCTCCAGTACAAGACAGTGAGTGCCATAAGCATCATATGCCAATTGCCTCTGCTTGTCACCCCCAAATAGCCCAATCACCCCCATACAGCCCAGCCACCCCCAGACAGCCTGGCTACTGTGTCTGTTATACCTTTGCTGACAATGTGAATGAATGAGCAAATGAAAGAAAGAATGAGAGATAGGGCTGGGGAGGTGGCTCAGTGGTACAGTGCTTGCCTTGCATGCATGAGGCCCTGGGTTTGATTCCTCAGCACCACATAGCAAAAAAAGCTGGAAGTGGAGCTCAAGTGGTAGAGCCCTAGCCTTGAGCTGAAGAGCTGAGGAACAGCGCCCAGGCCCAGAGTTCAGGACCAATGACCAACCTAAAAAAGAGAAAGTGAGAGATAAACTCATGCTTCAAGTCACCCACATGGATCAGAAGCAACTCAGAGCACAGACCTGCAAAGGCACCGTCACCAAGCCAGACACTAAAGTAAGATGTACTGCCCCCAGGAGCACTGATCCAAGTGCTGCCCTCCCTGCCCAATATTGCCACCTTCTGACCTTTTCCCAGGGGTAATCCTTGAGTTGTCACTTCAGATTCTCTCGGCATTCTCAGGGCCTTCTGCAACCGGAAAACTACAGTCCTCACACTCTACCTCATTCTCTCTCCTCCTATCCACACTAAAACTGGATGCACCAGAACGCAGGCTTATCTGAAATCAGCCCCTGCTCAGTCCCAACGACACCAATGATTCCCACCACGCCCTGCCTTGCTCATTGGGTGCCTGGAATTCCTTCTAATGAGAACAAACTGAGTAGGAAACCAGGAAAGAGAGCAAACAGGGCAAACAATGCCCAAATGCACCTATGAATGAAAGTGGAAAATACGACCTGGAAAAATTATCTCGAGGTAAGTCGGGCTGAGAGAGGCAATGGATTCCTCTCCTCTGTGGAAGTTAGATCTAAATTACAAACATACATGAAACCATGTACAGGGTCCTAGGTAAATATACACAAACATGTTGACTGAAGTATGGTCTGCCCAGAGGGCTATGCAGGGGTATATATAACTCCTTCAAACAACTAATGTACAGTTTAACACAATGAATATCAGGAAGCCAAGAGAGGTGTTTCTGGGAGGTGGTGAAGTCAAGGGAAGGGAGGGAGAATTCAGTCATAATACCTAATGTATGTATGCGAGAAGGGAGCCAGGTTACTTGAGGGGATGGGTAGAGCTAAGAAATATGGGAGAGAAGAGTAGAAAGGTGGCATGGATCAAGATGCATTGTTCTCATAAACCCATGTGCTGAATTGAAAACTTTTTGTAAAACTACTTAGAGAATTTTTTTAATCACATAAATTATAATTAAAAAAGATTCCAACTGGGTGGCTCACACCTGTAATCCTAGCTACTCAGGAGGTTGAGATCTGAGGATCAAGGTTCAAAGCCAGCCCGGGCAGGAAAGACTATGAGACTCTTATCTCCAATAAACCACCAGAAAACCAGAAGTGGCGCTATGGCTCAAGTTGTAGAGCACTAGCCTTGAGCTGAAGAGCTGAGGGACAGAGCCTAGGCCCAGAGTTCAAGCCCCATGACAGACAAAAAAAAAAAAAGATTCCAAAAGAATCTCACTAAGAGCTGTAGAAGGATGGAGGGCAGAGGGGAAAAGTGAAAGGAAGCAAGAGCTCACACTAATTAAATTACTGACTGTGTGCACGTGTGAAGTACCATGGGGAGATGCCTTTGAACGATTAACATACACTTTAAAAAATGAGAGACAGGAATGAAGATGGATGCTGTCAAGGGCTGGAGTGGGAGTGGGGAGGAAGAGCAGGCAAGAAGGGTTCATATGATAAAAATGTTTTATGTGTGTGACATACATGTGTGCGAGTGCCAATGAAGAGCTGAAGCTGTTGAGATTGGTTTGGACAGGAGGAGAAGGAGGGTGATTGATAGAAGGGGTGAGGCTGGTCAAGATACATTGTATGCATACATGGACACATCAGAATGAAATCTTGCACAACTAATTGATGTGAATAAAAATGTTAAAATGTCAAAAAGAAAAGGTAATGACCCCATTGGTAGTGTATTCATGAAGCTCATCGTCAAGGAGTGTCAGAGACAAGTAGATAGAAACAAGTTAGAAAAACAAAAGTGTGCATGAGACAGCAAAAAGAGGAGAACTTAATCTGCAGGGAAATTTAAGCTGGCTGGGGGAATAATTGACACAATATAGACTTCTAGGAAAGAAAAGCAGGGAGGGGCCTGAGCAGTCTAGAACAGGGAGAGTTGAGAGGGCATGAAATGCACTGAGCCACCACAACTGGCCAGAAATTCCACTCCTGGCATTTATTCAATAGATCATAAACAAGGTTACAGTAAAGCCACCAGCACAAACATGTTCATTACAACACTTTTCACCATAGCCAAGATGTGGAAGCAGCTTAGAGGCCCCTCAGTGAATGAATGGATCAAGAAAATGTGATATACACACAAAAAATGGAAGTTTTACTCATCTATCAGAATGAATGGTATTGTACCTTTCATATGGAAATGGAAAGACTTGGAAAAATTATATTAAGTGAAATATGGCCTTTATTTTTAAGTACAAGTGTTCCTACCAACACATTTCAAGACAGTGAACTGTCTTTTGAGGTCCTCTTCTTTTGAGATAGCATGGATAGTGACTCCAGGTCTACAAAATTACTAGGATTCCAATGATCACAATTATCCTTGGAGAAATTTGCCTAGAAGACTAATTTACTTCCACGTTGAGATTGACTTTTAAAGGAATGCTTCATAAGTATGATATTTGCCTCTTGAACATGCTGACCTTTTATGTGTTTGATTTCCTAACTCTAAACCTTTTGTATGTGTCTGTGGATGTGTGGGTATAAATTACTAAATCATAAAGAGATTTTTAAAACTAAATGAGAAATCAGCTAAATCTTCACTAGTAACTTTTTAATATATAATAATCCATTTGTTTTTCTTTCTCCTAAATGCAGCACCTGCTTTAAGGCAGAGTCCAGACAGACTGAGTTATTTTGTTCTATGCTAGACTCAAGTGTGTTGGCAGTGTGAATAGAGATGGCCACATGGGCTGCACAGCCCTCCTGGTTACTTTCCTTCCCAAGGCAGAGAAGGAATTTCTACATTCAATGTGCAGTAAGAACAGGTCTTGCAGAGATTATCCTGACACTCAAGATCCAGCAGGAACAAAAACACATCTTGTTAAACATTTTGAACTTCATAAACTTAGCTATATATTCTAGAACAGTCAGTCCATAACAGGATAAACTCAATACAACACGATAGCACAAATGACTTGATATCAAAAGGAAGCTTTACTAAAGGTCTTTCTGGCCAACTGAAAACAGAGGGCACCCAGAAGGAGAAAGCTTCACAGCTAAAACTTAATCATGGAGTTCTGATGCCTCTTATAGTAACATACTATGATTTTAAGGGCCCAGTGTGTTTCCAGAAGGCTTCAGGAGATATAAATACAGGTTGAGTATTTCTTGCCTGAATCTCAGGTTAGAGAAGTTCGACCTCCATCACTCAATAACCAAGCCCAAACCCTGAATAGCCCAAGCCCTACTGGGGTGAGGATGCTGGCTAGAAGGGGATGTTGGACACTAAGGTACCCCGAGACTGAGGAAGCACAACTGGCCCATTTGAGACACATTCTCCTGAACAGTCATTACTTCTGGGCTTAGACCACAGCCTTTCTCAGCTTAGAAAGTAGCTCTCATGTTAGTGAACATACTCTGGCACCATCTAGTAGAACAGCAAGCTGGAGATCAACCCTGGAGAATGCTGCTCTTCCTCCTGCCTCCACCAGCAACAACTCAGCTCTTTCTCTAAAATGGATGGTGCTCATGACGCCAAGTCTGAATGTGACACAGAAACAAATCCCTTCCACCACAGTGCAGAATGAGATGACATAAGGACTACTTGTGTGGGCAACCCTCACACTTCTCGGAGCCTTGGTTTTCTTACCTGTAAAACAGGAAGAGCAGCTTCTGGAGGCTGGGAGTTTTGATGTCAAGAAGAAATGTAGGGAAGAACACCATAAATTATAAAAGAAAACTGAGAGGCAAAGCATCATGATTATTTATAAGGACCCAAGGGTTGTCCCACAATGTATTTTTCCACATTTCAATTCTTCTTTGGGACACCTCATCTCCCCTCCTAAATGCCTCCCTTTGCTGGGATACAGCCTCCCCTGCTGGTCTTTAAATTAGCACACACCCCCTCCCACTGCCTCCTGAGAATTTCAATTCCTTTAATCCAATGAAATTAGAAGTGCAGGCCATCATCTTCAAAGAATAAGAATAAAATTTGGGGACCAAAATTATACCCATTGGGATTGCTTCTGTAGAAATACTTTGGAATTCCTTTTCATGCCCTATTAAATAATTAAAATGTTTCTTTTCTGCATTCAATGTTAGTTATTTAAACCCTACTCCTAAGCTCCATTAGCAACTCCTTATTAGCACAAAACTTCCTATGTCACTTGGATTAGTTTTATAGATTTTTGCATAGACAGAATGCACACAGATAAATGCAAGTGCGTGGCTATGGATAATATGCTACAATCCTAGGGAACAGGTTAAACCTAATCTGACATGATTAATTTTACTCCATTTAATAGCTTATTAGCATAACCAATGCCCTTCATTTGTGGTTGGGGGAGCTATTCGTACATCAGAATCATTTTGGTGGATGCTGGCAGCTTGCAATGGTCCCCTACCCTCCACTTCTGTCTGACCATGGGTGCTCAATGATAGTGATTTGGTATGTCATAAAAAGACAGAAAACAGAGCCACAAACTATTAAGTCTGGAAGAAAGTTGGGAATATCCTAAAGGCACAAAGCCCACGCAATACACTTAAAGATTTCAGCCATTGCCTTCAATCTTGCTCCCAAGCCCCAGTCACTGAGAAGGTTCAGGTCCAAGCTCTTCCTGGAAGGTGAACCCAGAGAGGAAGGAAGAAGCTAATAAACATCCAAAACCAAGGAGGGAGGAGGAGGAGAGGAAGGTATTGGGGGAGGGGGTGTGGCTCATGAGGCCCATCCCTGAGACCAGGTTGAGTAAGGGAACATTGGGCTAGACACACCTGATTCCCTACCATGAGACCTCAACCCCCACAGGCAGGGTCTTGGAGGCTGAAGTTGATCTACTGTGGGTGGGAGTTGCTACAACGGAATCTGCAGGCTGAGAAAACTCAAAGCCAAAGGCAGAGGCAAGATAAAGACTGAGATTTCTTGGAGCAGACCTGCCTAGAAGACCAAGCCAAAGGAATGACTGAGACGTTCCAGCACGGACATGTACGGGCAGGAAGCTGCCTGGCAACTTGTGCACGGGGGGCGGGGCTGCAGCTGTGTAAAATCCCCAGCAGCCCCCGCCTATTCCTTCTAGAAAGAGGCCCAGGTTCGGCTTCCTACCTGAGGGAATGTGAGGGGCGGGGCCTCTCTCTGCCCCCTGCTGTGTCCTATTCCTGCCATTGCTGGTGTGTGACTCCAGGGCACCATCCAGTGAGCAGTGCCCCAAATGTTCTTCATTTCAAGTAACATTAGCTTCCCTGTCTCTGCCTAGCAGAGACCCTGGGTTTTTTTTGTTTGTTTTTGGTGTTATTTTGGTTTTTTTTGTTTCCCAATTATGCTTTCCAAGGAGGCTGTCTGCACGGAAGGTTGATTCACACGTTTGTGGGACTGGAGGGGAGAATTCTGTGTCCATGGCTATGTAGAAGCTAGAGAGCCAGGGATGGGGGCGGGGAGGAGGGAGGGAGGAGGATAGGGGATGCTGGGCCCACGTGGGCCTGGGGTGTTGGAAGCAAAAACTGGGCTCAGATACTGGCTCAGGTGACAGGGCAATCCCAGAGGACTGCAGGCCAGATGCACACTGCACCCTGGTCAGAGGAGGCAGGGCCTGGAATGGAAGTTCTAGGAAGCTTCTGTTTCATCAAGGAATCCAGGAAGCAAAGTCTGCAAGGGAGTTGGAGCATGGAGGCAAGAGCTAAGGAACATTCGAGGAATGAAGTCAGGGCAGATTGGAGGAAATAAAGGCTCCACTGGAGAGGGGCTGGTGGGCAAAAAACAGAGGAAGAAAGCTCAGAGACTTGTACAGGCAGGAAACTGTCTTGCAGCTTGTGTGGGGTTAGGTGAGGGGGTGGGGGTGGGCGGTCCCATGGATGTACAAAATCCCCAGCAGCCTGGGCTCACCCCTTCACTGCTGCTTCACAATGCAATGGTGTGGTAGAGCCTGGATTGCCCTGTCCAGGTGCCTTTTTGAAGTCTTCCTGCCTCCTGCTTCTGGAGTATTGTGGGCCCTCCCAGAATCACCTCTGCCTCAGAGCACCACCTGGCTGGAGACCACAGCCTTATAATGCTTGCATTTGGGGAGGCAGGGGTGGGGGAGGTAGGAGAAGAGCCCTGGAAGCTCAGAGGACAGTCTGACATCTCTGACAAGTGCCTGTGCCAGGTGGGGTATGTGCTGTTAGGGCCTGAACTCTGGGCCTGGTGCTGTCCCTCAGCTCTTCAACTCAGGGCTATCGCTCTACCACGTGAGCCACAGCACCACTTCTGGCTTTTTCTGCTTTTGTGGTGCTGAGGAATCAAACCCAGGGCCTCATGCATCCAAGGCAAGCATTGTACCACTGAGCCACCTTCCCAGCTCGAGGAGCCCTAAATTTGCTCTCACTCCTACAAGCTTTGGGCATCCATAAGAAAGAGACTCCACAGGGACAAGGCGGCCAGGCTACCCTGGCTTTCATGCAGTCAGTTGATTAGCCATAAATACCAGCTACTAATCTCAGAGTACTTCACTGTGTCTGTGCTACTTTGCTCAGCACTTTGTGTGTACTTTCTCATCTAATTCCCTCAATAACTCAATAAACATCGTCTAGCCACTTTACAGAGAGGCATCTGGAAATTAGGAAGGGATAATGTCATAGATTTCTTGGTTAATCCATAGTACACCCCTTGATTGGCAGACCACTTACCCCTCCATCTCCCTTCCTCTTTTTCTACACCCTTCCATCCTCCCACATTCTTCCTCCTCCTGCTCCTGTCTCTCTTTCATTATACAAAGGAGCTCAAAGGCACAAGGGAAATCAAGACACTGCTGACAACCCAGGGGCTGAATGTCAGATGTTATACCACAGGCTGGAACCTAAATGGACCATTCTTTGATGTACATGTGGGGGGAAAATGATGGTATGCAATTGCTGAAGGTTTATTGGAAAACAAAGTCCAGAAATCACCTGTGGGCTCTCCAGGGTACTTAGCCAACGATAGATTTAATACAACAAGGGATTATCTAGACCTTAAGATTGATGGCCATGATATGTCACTGATGGATTTATTTATTTGAATTGTGAATGTCTGATTCTTCTTTTTTGGAATTCTTGTGTTTCCAGACTTTTCTGTAACATGCATATGTTAACTTGATAATCATGGGGAAGGGAAAATACCCCAAATTGAAGCTTATGCAGAAGCAGACGAAATTGAGTATCCATGAAAGACTGTTCCTAGAAGTGATGATTTCCTGACATCTCCCAGGATCTCTGGGGACACATGAGTGACCAGTGGATGAGAACCAAATCCACCAGCTGGAGCAGGCCTGGGGGCCACCCCCAGACAATACAAGAGGAAATACACTCTTTACCTGACTTATGTAACTGTAACCCTTCCATGTATCACCTTTAAATTAACAATTACAAAAAAAGGAAATGGTAGTCTAAGGCTGCACTCAAAAACTTCATCCAATGACAAAAGCTCTGCTTCCAGAACATTCCACCATACTCATAGTGATTGACTTTCCAGCACTTCCAGCCAGTTCCTGAAGCCAGAGGCCATTGTGTGTGTTCTGCTATGTGCTAGTCAAGAGTACACTGGTTACTATTATGTATTGACTAAAAGGGTCTATGTAACACGCTTTAATAGTTGCATGCCTGGATTATAAGAAAGGGGCTACTTCATGTGAGAGCAGAGACTACATAGAATCTTCAGGGATAGAGAAGCAGGGGTGGTGGCTTTCTTCCCCCATCTTTATAGCCATTCCCAGCAAATCAGTGCAGAAAATCCTGCCATCCAGATTGAATGGACAGAAACACCCTCTTTGAAAAATAAGTAAAGCAAAAAGAGCTGAGCAGCATAGCTCAAGTGGTAGAGCACCTGCCTACAACTGCAAGGCCCTAAGTTCAAACAATTATACCATGCAAAAGCCCACAAGAAACTCGCCTTTAATGTGAGAATAACAATAGGTGAACATGGAGACAGCAGAATTGCCTCCCTGCAAAGTTGTGTTACACATGCGAGGACAGAGCAGACACAGAACTTGGCCCTTAACAAGACAAATCTTCAAACTGTGCCTGACAGTAATAATGCCAATGTGGTTCAGGAGTTGAGCATGTACCTAGCATGCTCAGGATCCTTGAATCAATCCCAGCACTACCAAAAAACAAAAATTGCATAACATCAGTATAGTCCCCCATCATTTGCCAGGTGCTTTATTTAATTTATATTAAAATTGTGTAGCAGTTCCATATGGTAAATATCAATTATTCTCATTTTCCAGCAGAGAAAACTATGGAGAAAGAGCTCAGACATCCACCAAGACTGCATATCAGCAGTGCCTGAAGTAGAAGTCAACACAGGCTAAGCCACTACTTTCTGTTCATGTAGCTGGTAGCGGAGGCAGATGTGAATCAGGGGAAGTTGAGTAAGTCTATCAGTTCAGAGCCGGTTGTTCCAATAGAGAAACTGACAATAATTGTCATAAAATGACCAATAATTGTAGCTTGTAATGTGCATAATTTGACAGCGATCAATGAACTAGAATACAAACATAAATAAGCTTTTAAGGAACTCCCAGCTTAGCCGGAAAGGCAGGGCATGCTAATAAATATCTATAAGGCAGAATGCACAAAGCGACACGTGTGAATAGCACAGTGGGTTCATGGAGAGAGATGAGCTTGAATCAAGATGTCTGGAGCAGATTCAACAGGGATCTAGAGCTGGAAGGACACGTAGGCCTTCAAATGAGCAAAGCCGATTTCAAGAGATGGATGGCTGGGGCCTGCCAGGTCATCCAGGAAGGAACTGAGAGACAGGGAGGAGAGGATGCTAAGGTACAGGATGCAGCCAGGGAATGAAGGACTGGAAAGGCCAGCTAGGAACTCAGCTCCAAAGAGAGTTCCTCCAAAGAGGAACCCCTTCCGAACCTGGATGTTGGCAGAGGGCATGCTGCTGGCAGACTCTGAGCTAAGCCACCGGCTGGAATAGGGACCCAGGGAAGCCAAGGGCCTGTTGAAAGTCAGAAACTGAATTTTGCCACCAGATAGTGCCAAGATGCGTCTACTGATTATAATGAGGCTCTGAAGTACTGGAGGGAGGGTACACCCGGCCTCTCTGCACAGTGAGTTTCAGAAGGTATTTGGGGAAATGGGATCTGTAGCTCCTTGAGCTGGTAAGAAACCCGCAGTGTGATCAGTGACTTGTGGCAGGGCTTGATGGCAGGATAAACCACAGGCTGCCGGTGTGCGCCCAGTCCACCAGGAAAGTCTCCTAGCAGGACGCAGGATGCGCTCAGCCAGCCGTGAGAGACGCGGGTGAGGCAACCACACACTCCTTTCCATGAGCACATTCACACCGTGTGTTCCTCCCCTTAACCACGCACTTCATTCATTCATGAATTCATTCACTCCTTTGCTCCAGCACTCCTCCGGTCACGTTGGCCTCGAGCCAGTCATTTCTTGTTCCATGAACGGTAAGACAGTGTGGTTTAGTGGTTACACACATAGGACTCGAATCAGCTTGATCATTCTACAGACTGACCATCCATTTACTCAGAGCAGCTTACCAGGAGCATGACACACTGTAGCCAGCACAACACCTTATACTACTCATGGGCTGTACACGTCCAAACCAGACTCTGTTGCCTCCACCTGCAGAATGTAGGCTTCTTCCTGAAAGACTCAGAGGTAGCCTGTTGAATGCAGTAGGACTTTAAGTTGGGTAAGGCCATCAGAGCCAGCAGCAGGCTATGTGTGAAGCCCCAGGCCCCAGGAAGCAGAAGCCATAAAAGAAGAACAATAATTGCTTTGTAACTTTCCATAAATGTCTCCACAACAGTTTGGCACCACAGGGACCAAAATCCCTGAGCTTCCTGTCCTCAGAGATGGAGGTCACAGCCAAGGAGAGCTGGCACCTACCTAAATCCACAGAAGACTAGCTATGTTCACAAGCCTACGGAGTCTACAGCAGCCCAGGTAACGCTAATAACCCACAACTGTAATTTCTTGAAGGAATCGGTATTGGATATTTTTCGCTAACATTTTGGGAAGATGTGTTTGGATGACATGGTTCTAACTACCTGTGCATGTTGTGTGAAAGATGGGCGTTTGCCTTGACTTGGACTTCCTTTGCCTACAATGTCTCTAAGCATTTCAGTGCCATTTGTAAAATGGGAACAGTATTCCTCAAGCCGTAGGCTGTCCTGTGAATCAGATAATGGATTGAAAGGAGAAGGTTGTTGTTGGTATGGACTTAACCATGGACCCTTTTTAGATAATATTGCTATTACTGATACTACTATTAACTAATAACCTCTCTAGCTGCAATGTTCCTTTGAAAGTAGTTCCCATGGTTGAGAACAAAATATTCCAGTAATTATATGAAGCTTTGAGATTCTGTAATAAATATATCCTTTAGGAATTGGAAGGCAGGCAGATTTACATAGCTGAGAAGAATTGGTTCCATAATGGTTCTGCTGGTATTAGTTAACATCCTTAAAACTTGTGGCCATTAGAAAATAAGAAAAAAAATAAGTGTACTTATGTAGTCATAGGCCACCCAATGACATTGTGTGTGTGTGTGTGTGTGTGTGTGTGTGTGTGTGTGTGTGTGTGTGTACTGGTCCTGGGCTTGAACTCAGGGCTTGGGAACTCTCTCTTAGCTTTTTTCCTTCAGCGCTCAAGTTCTACCACTTCAGCCACAGCTCCACATCTTTTTTCCCCTAGTTAATTGGAGGTAAGAGTCTCATGGACCTTCCTACCTGGGTGGCTTTGAACCTTCATCCTCAGAGCTCAGCTTCCTGAGTAGCTAAGATTCCAAGCAGGAGCCAACAATGCCTGCCTGGAACACATGATTTAATCAACAGCAGCCCATAATCTCCTCTCCAGTGTCCTATCCAAGCAAAATGGTAGTTGAGAGTACCAGCTACCACAAAGCTTCCATCCACCCCTATTCCTTACATACCTAGCTTGACACCTGGTTTTCTTGTTACAGGTCCCTGTCCTGTCATGATAGTGGCACAAGTTTGTAGGCCATAAGGGGCCATACTGTGTTACTCAGGGCTGCAAGGCAAGCAGGTGGAGAGCCATGGAGGGCAGAGCAAGGACCACTCTAAGTCAGAATCATGGTACCCACCCAGGCACATGCCCTTGGGCAGAGAAAACTATGTTCCAATTTCCTAGTCTCAGTTTTCTCAGTTTTTGCTCGCTGCTTTCACCCTGAGTACTGAGCCTGGCTCAAGCCCAGGCAGTCTCCAGAGTGAAGGAGATATTGCTCTAGCAGTGAGGAAGGAGGGCAGAGAAGTTTTGTGACAGGAGCTGTCTGGTTTGCAGGGGTGTTCAAATGAGTTGCCTAGAAATGGGAAAATGACTCCCTCTAGTTTGTGCTGTTCAGTGGTGCAGCTGGAGGTTTCCAGGGAGGGGACTCGTGGTCAAGCCCATTATTCTGTGGCCAGGAGCCTGCCCCATGCTGTCATTTGAGGGTAGTTGTACATGGACCGCGTAATCAAGCTGGCTCACGCCTTATCTTTGCAGTTTTGTTCTCCAGGAGGGCTGAGCCCCATCTGAGCCCAGCCATGCTCCAGCCCTTCACTTGCAGGACCTGGTCCAAAACACTGCCTGCCCTTTGATAAGCCTTCAGGTCACTTGGACACAGTAGGCAGCAAAACACGTAAGACAATGTGGTCTAATAGGCAGAATAGCTTCGGGGAGCCAAGAGAATATTGAATACCTGCAAACAAAAGTTCTGGAGAGGACAGGTTCTCTCTTTTGTTGTATTCTCTGCCATCAATGCCAGCTCAGCTTTCTTAAAGAAGTACCATTTGCTCCCACCAGAAAAGAGACCAGATAGCAATTCTAACATCCTGAGACCTTTGAAGAGACTTCTCAGTTCCTCAATGACCAACCAACCCCTCCCCCACCCAACCCCACATTTGATCCAGATTTTAGCTGGATTAGATCCTCCCTGTTGAGAGTCCACTTCGGGGACACTTGGGATCTGCCTGCTGCCTGCCCAGCCTGATACCTGGCCCAAAAACCTGTTCCAGCCATGCTGGTCAGTGTCCTATGCTACTTTCCACCCAACACATTCACCTGCCAATAGCTACCTGACTCACCTCTCATACCGTGATGATGGGTTCCGCAGACCTCACCTGACTCAGGCTCACTGAGAGCCCTGGATCATCCATGCACCTCTCTTGGAAGCTGATTCTTTGAGGAGTACCACTGGGTCTCATTCAGCATCTGTCATCACTCAGCATCTAGAGATGCTCTTGGTACACATCAACAGCCAGTAAATACTTCCTGTGAATCAGTTACTAAACACACACTTAGAATCTTTCTTACAAATAAGATGTGGTGTGACACCAGTGACTACATATTTCTTTTTTTTTTTTTTTGTCGGTCCTGTGGCTTGAACTCTGACTTAGGAGCTGTCCCTCAGCTCTTCAGCTCAAGGCAAGCGCTCTACCACTTGAGCCACAGCAGCACTTCCAGTTTTCTAGTGGTTTATTGGAGATAAGAATCTCACAGATTCTCCTGCCCGAGCTGGCTTTGAACTGTGATCCTCAGATCTCAGCCTCCTGAGTAGCAAGGATTATAGGTGTGAGCCGCCAATGCCCAATATTTCTTTGTCCTTAAGTTCTGTGTTTCACCTGCCATGATCTGCAGTGCATGATTTACAGAACTGTATTTTTTTGTGTGCTTTGAATCTGTAACTGCTTAATTTTTTTTAAATGCAGCTTCTGTCCAGACATAGAGGTGAATGCCTGTAATTGCAACCACTGAGAAGCATTTAGGTAGGAAGATGGTGGTCAGAGATCAGCCTGGACACAAATGTGACACCCTATCAAAAATAAAGCAAGCAACGGATGGAGGTGGGCTTCAGTGATAAAGTGTCTGCCTCGCAAGCAGGCGGTCAGGTTTAAACCCCAGTAACCATTCTCCCCAAAATACGCTTCTAATATTCTAGAGGGAAATATAGTAGACTGAACTAATCTGACAAAGTTCAGAAAGAAAAAGAATATAGGATGAAGCAGGGTAAATGGAAAGTAAGAGTATTGGTAAATTCAACAATACCAATAATTACAATAAATGTGAATGGGTCAAATCCCCCTTTGAAAACGTAACGTTGTTCTGATTGGTTATTAAAATTTTACAAAACAAAAAAAATCCAGCTATATTTTGTTGATGAGGATTGCCCTTAAAACAAAATGACAAGGGGAGCTTGCAAACAGACAGATGGAAAAAGAGAAACCAACAAATGCTTCCATTAAAGAGGTGAAGAAAAATACATATCAGACAGCAAAGAATCCAAGTCAGAAATATTAAATAGGACAAGAAGGGATTTCAATATTATTAAATATTACACTCCATCAAGAAGAATATTCACACATCCAGTAACAAAACTCCCAACGACATAAAACAAAACCTGTTGGAGACGCAAAGGAAGAACTAATAAACCCACAATCATAATAGAAGATTTTTAACACATTCCTCTCGGATCAAATGTCACATCAAGTAAGTGAAAAATAAGTAGAAATGTAGAAAAACGAACCACTAACATGTATTGCCAATTGGGTACCGGGAGCCTTTTCAGACTTCTCTGACAGAAGAAACAAAATTGACCATGGAGAATATGTCAAATAAAATAATGATATACCACAAAGGCAGAAAACTCTCCATAGCAATCTTTTAAAGTAAGAACTTAAAAGCAGACTAACAGTTTACACATCAAAATGAAAAATGATCCCTTGACCACTTTCTTGATTTAAACAACCTAAACATTCTATATATAAATAAAATGATAGAAATATGTAATAAATCCTTAACGATAAAAACCAGAGAGGTATAGTAAAAAGAAAAGAATACCTCTTACTATAGCTGTGTTTATTAGGGAGCAAAGATTCCAAAAGATGAATGGGGCTTTTAACTTAAAATACCAAAATTAAAATAAAATTAGTTAAACTCACCAATTTAAAAGCCTAGCTATCTCACATAGGAAATCAACAAAACTAAGGGTATAATCAATAAGTCCTAAGTATATTGCGTGAAATTATAAAATATCTCAACAACTTGTCACAAAATCTAAAATGAGAAGAAAAGAAGATAGACACAAGCAATTTCTTAAACGTAGACATTACATAAAATTACAGGATCAGAGGATGGTTTCTAAATAATATATGCTTATTGCCAATAAATTGTGACAGCTTACACCGTGAATAATTAACAAAAAGAATAGCAATTGCAAAATTAATTAAGAAAGGGAAAGAAATGTCCCAGAGAATTAGAAAATACTATAAATTTATCTCAAAAAAGTATTTGTCCTTCCTCACAAATAAAATAATTTGCTCTTTGGAAGATAGTGTTATGTGTGAGTGTAAACATATGTAAGTGGTTCATAATAAAATGCACAAAAAAAATCTTACCACTAAATACTTAGGAAACCCATATAGAAAAGCAAAAACAGCCAAAGATTTAAGGAGATGCATAGCAAAGGATTTATCTGTGGTCTATAACCATATAAAAATGTTTAGTACTACTAGTCATTAAATAAATGAAAATGAGTCTTCAAGGCAACACTCCCGTGCCTGAAGCTGGAGATAGACAGAAGCAACTGCTGACAAGGTCTACTCAAGAGCACCTGAAAAGTGCACACATGCTCCTATGATGAACATGTAAACTGTGACACACTTTCAAAGTCAACTTGGCAATCAAGGTAAGTGTTCCCTTACCATACAACTTAGCATTCTGACACTTGGGTATTTGCCCAAGAGAAATGAAAACATATGTGCACACAAAAACAAGAATGAAAATATTTATGATAGCTTTCTTCTTAAAAACCTGGGACTGGCAACATCCCAACTGTCCACCCATGGGTGAATAAACAAAATATACTATATCCACCCTGTGAAATAATATTCAACAATGAAAAGAAATGTATTACTGATACAGGCAACAGCTTTGCGCAATTTCCAAAATATACTAAGCCATAAATGCCTGATACAAAAGATGGATCACTTAAGATTTCATTTATATGATTCTTTTTAATGTCAACCGAAGTTGTAGTGAATGAAATTGGAGTGGTCAAGGGGAATGGGCAGGTCTGGGAGAATCAGCGACAGAGGGACAGATAAAAGCAAAACATGTAGGAGTGAAAGAAGTATTTTTTAAAATTACATTGATTGTGATGTATTTGAAGACTCACCAAACCCAATAGCTAAAATGGGTTTAATGTATTGCCACATTCTTTTTAACGATGGTTAGGAAGAGGCAATTTCTCTGTTTTATTAACTATACCATATAAAAGAGCAAGATGTGAACATCCTGAGCCATTTTATGAGGTCAACATAGGAGGCTGCATCCAAAATAACTGCAGAAGGTAACTGCACAGTCTTACATCTATAGACTGATGTCACTCCCGAACTTTCATGCAACTGTTGTGTATGTGCTAGTGGGAGATCCACGCGTGGGTAAATGGAGATTGATGATCCCAGGTGAAATAAGAATGCAGGCAGTAACGGCTTTACCCCAGTGATTCCCCACCCAATAGATAAGCATCATGAGACCATGGTTGCTCTTATTTACACTACAAATAATAAATGAGATACAGAACCAAATGGGCCCAAATGGACTATGGAAACATTAGCCAAAAGTGTGTGTGTTTTTTCCCTACCACAGTTTTCACCAAAGTAAAAGTCAAATGTAAGAGTCAGAGAAATCTTTGAAACAAAACTAGCAAATTATAATATCAACAGTATTTAAAAGCTCTTTCAAATGGATAAGAAGAGCATGAATTTCCATTTAAAGGGGGCTGAGTTAATGAATATTTTCTCCAATAATAGGAAAGAGGAACAATCTGACCACATGCTGGCCAACAAGGGACGCCACCATCCATCTTCCTCTGTTTCCCACTTGTTTTAAATTGACATCCATTAGTTGTGTAAGGGGGCTGCATTTTGACATGCCATTTAGGTATGGAGTGTTCCTGGATCAGACACATCCCCTCTGTCCTCTCCCTCATCCCCTCACTCCCTCTCACATACCTGGCTTTATTATTATTTTATTTCACCCAAGATGTGGGTGAAATATTGTCTGCGGAGAATTTTTTTAGTAAAAAAACAAATGTAACATGTCCTTGAGACCAAATCTTATTCCTTCGATAAGTTGTTCACAAATGAAGGACACATAATCTCATGTTCAAATCATGTCCTCGCCACCTCCCTCGGATTTCTCTTGTTTTCTCTTGTTTTGCTAGGCATTGCTCATTCACTCACTCTGCCTTCCAAAAGCAACCCTGGCATGCCTGGGAAGGCAGGCAGGCAGGTGTGCCTACTTCCTGACCACAGATTCCTCGAGTATGGAATAACTTAATCTCACTTCACTCTGCACCCACCCAGTTCTTTGAACACAACAGGTGTTTGCCAGATCTGCATTAGAACTTTCATTCTTTAAAAAGTTAATTGATAAGTAGTAACTACACATATTTACAGGGCACAGTGTCATGTCTCAAATAAATATACACTGTGGAGTGAGCAAACCAGGCTAATTAATATACCTATCCCTTCATGGTTCATTGTTTCTCTTGATACCCTTCATGATGGGTAGAGCAGAACAGCCATACATGTAGCTCTGAATGAGTGGTTGTTTTTGTCATTGTTTTTTTAGCAAGATAATTGTTAACAAGGCTGTACAAACTCCTTCCAACACATATGCACACAGTGGTTTCATCAGTTCAAACTGGAAATTCAAACCAGGTCAGTTGAATTGGGACAACAAGTCACTGAGATGAGTGTTGGACCAGCGTTCCCCAGCAAAGTGGCCGGACCATCAGACTGCTCTCCAGGCGTTGGCAGGGCCATCAGACTGCTCTCCAGGCGTTGGCCGGACCATCAGACTGCTCTCCAGGCGTTAGCTTCAGGGTTCTATAAGGAAACGGCAGCTGTTCCGCAAGTGTCGTGTGATACGAAGTGTCGGTGCTGTAGACCCAAACCTTTTTAATCTAGACTCTGTCACTTATTACCTTTGTGAGTATGGAAGAATTGCTGTGCTTCTTGACAGCTTGTTTTTGATGTTTGTTTTTAGTGGTTGACAATACATATCTTTTAAGTCTCTAAGGAATTTTTAACAATAACCTCCAAATAACTGATATCTATGCAAAAGCATAGAATAGAATAGACCTCTGTCATATGCCAAAAAATTAATTGAGATAGATCAGACACTGAATCATACATAGTAGCTGAAATTATACAACTCATAGAAAAATAAAAAAAACAAGAAAATACATCTAAAAATTTGGAATAACATACAGAAAGCACTAAGCAAATAAAATGGACCTGTTGACATAGCTCTTCTTATGCCCCCTCCAGAATTAACCAGACATTTTATTTTATTTTACCGTCACTGTGAAAAATGCCTGAGATAGACCATTTAAAAGAGGAAGGACAAATTATGTCTCTCGGCTCCAGAGGTTTCACTGTGTGGTTGGCCGACTCCAGCACCATGGGCCTCTGTGAGGCCACAGGGAGCATCCTGCCCCACCGCAGACTTGCTCCCCTCATGGCTGCCAGGAAGCAAAGAGAGAAAGGAAGGGAATGAGGATCAGACATAACCTTCAAATGCATGCCTTAGTGTACTGCCAGGCCCCATCTCCTAACATTCCCACCAGCCTCCCAAAGAAGCACCGCCAGCTGGAGACCATGTCTTCAATGTACAAACGGATCAGAGACATTTTAGATTCAAGCTCCCTGGGCTCTGGAACCTCAGCGTTAATGAGAAGAGCTGGTTAAGAGTTCACATACAAAGAGGCATCCTGTGGCCTAAATATGTACAGCAATTGTACATATCAAATAGACTAAAAACTTGGGAAATAAATAAATCTTGAAAAGAAAAATTGGGATACCAAAGTAATTATAAAAAACTTCTGCTTGTCAGATGACACCATTAACAAATGAAGATCCAAGCCATGGGCTAGATGAAAACCAAAATGCACAAGTATAATTCTCCAAATCACTAATAGAAACTGGAAAAAAAAAAGGTGAATATCTATTTTCCCATACGCAGGAACAAAGAAGCAGCCAGCAGGTATCTTACCCTAGCCATGCAGCCAACGTTCCCGATGAAACCCATGAGGAGGCACCTCAGGGTGCCCATGACAATAATACAGTTTGCAAACCTGACACTCGCACAGAACGGGAGGATGGGGAGCAAATAGAACCTTCACCCACTGCTGCTAGAAATGGACAATAGTACACAACTTTTTGAAGCAATGAGGCCGAATCTTACAAGTCACTCATTCACTGCTTGTGGAGGCCAGCCCAGACTGCTATAGCACAGTCTCACTGATGGCTTGTTTACACAATAAGCATTTATTTCTCACCCCATTCTGGTGTTTGGGAAGTTCAAGATGAAAGAACCAGTCTAGTCCATGTTTGGTGCAGGCCATTTCCTGGTTTTCCAATGGCCAACTTCTAGCTGTATCCCTGACTAGAAGAAGGAAAGGGATCACCTCTCTCATGTCTTTTCTTATAAGACTAGTCCTCCTTGTGCATGCTCTCTCCTCATGTCAAAGCATCTCCACCTCCAACTACTGTCACATGGAGGGGGGAGAGACAGCTTCAGTATATGAATTTGGGGGAGACACAATCATTTGATCAGTGGTACTACCAAATAGCTGAGTGTCTCCACTCCCCAGGTATCTATCCCACAGAAATTTACAAAACAACTTGTCTTTTTTTTTTTCCTTTCTGATAGCCACAGCAAATGGTTTGCTTTAGAAATGTCTATCAACAGAACAGATAAACAGATTATGCTACACACATTCAATAATTTAAGACTTAGCAATAAAAAAAGAAGAAGAAAAATTAACTCTGGTGGAACAACAAGATAATAAATCCTCAAGTCATCATAGTGAGTGAAGGCATCCAGAGATAAAAGAGTGGATACAGTGTGACTCCATGTATTTGATATCTTCGATCTCGTCTACTAGACAAAGAGACTGATGGTGAGAAAATCAAAACCGTGCTTTGCTAGTGTGGCAGGCGTTAGTGGAATTTGACTGGAAATGTGTGTAAGGAATATTTTTGGGGTCAGAGAGAGATTCACAATTTCAATAGTGGTGTGAGTTACACAGATGTGTTAATTGTAAGTCTTTAATGCCCTACTTCTCAGCATTGGTGAGACACCAAAAAGAGATTGTGCTTGTAAATTAGTGACGGTCAGGGGTCTGGCTGCAGCACATACTTAATGAATTGCGTCACTCTTGGTAGTAGAATGTTGATTAAATCAAGACATCAAAAAAGTGCTAGCTCAAGTCATCGCAGCTTATTCCCTCTCATAAAGTCAGAGCAGAAGTGCTTCTAAAATCTGGATTTAGCCACCAGTCTAGTCTTCATATTCTCCCTTCTAGTGACCTCCAATTCTAGGCAAAACTCAAGGTAAGCAGCCTGTGGGATTGGCTAATCCAGCGGGCCAATTGATTAACCTTGTTTCAGAAGGGATTATGTGGTTCAAGTCTAGATGCAATCACCAACTGGTTCTTCTTCCTCCTTTGTATCTGGCTAATAGTGTAACCCTGATATTTCCCCACTTTTGCAAGAGTAGAGCACCAGTGAGATTTTAATTAATCCTGTTCTGCCTTCAAGTCTAAAATCTAAAAGACATTTTAATGAGAAGTCAGTAGCAGCAAAAAAAAGAAGTCAATAATAAAAAATAAATAAATAAAAATAAATAGATGCTGGAGCTCATAAGTAGCCTCACAGATGGAAGCACTCAGCTCCATGAAATACAAGATGAATTTATTTGACTAACATAAATAGGGAGAAGATGAGGCACTTCCTCGGAGCTCAGGCTGACTGTGAATGGATGAGTAACGCCACCACATCAGAACCGGGTCATAACCTCCCAGGCGCCAACAATGGTCATGCCAGATTTAATGAAAAAACAAATGAAACACTACATATTACTGCTTACTGCTCCTGTCAAGGGAGGTGTCTGAATATTTTATTCAGTGTGTAGCATTGTATATACGAGAGATAATTAAATGGTGTATGAAGGAAGTCTGTTCAATGAGGTTAGGTTTGAGGAGAGTGAGCACACAGCGGGGCTGAGGAAGAGCCGGTGAGCCTCACTGCTTTCTACAGTGTGGTTGAAATTCTGATGGGTGGCTTTCCATGGGCCTGTCACCATGTGGCTAATCTCACAGTTTGAGATTCAATTGCAGGTATGTGTTGAGCACCGAGAGACACCTACGGGTTGCTGCACACCAGCACCAAGAGACACCTGGGTATCAGAGAGAAAACATGGCAAGGTGGAGCCTCCCTTGTTACCAGTGCTCAGGCAGGCAAATGGAACCAATGGGAGACCTAATATAAGTAAGTCACAGATTAACAACGCCAAGCACCAGAAGGAGAGTATCAAAGCCTAGTGCACTCTCGGACCATCCTCTGCTCTTCTTGGGTAAGATTAAGTGAGCTGTCTCTCCACGGTTAGAGAGATTTGGCTAGGACAGGAAGAAGACACACTAGCTTTGTCAGGGTTTCTCAGCCCTGACATTCTTTGTCACATGGGGATGGCCCTGTGCATGAGAGGTATCTACAGCATCTTTGAACATTATGCATGAGATATCAGTAACAACCCCTCCTCAGCCCTGTCACTCAGAATCTCCAGATATTCTTCGATGTTCCCCAGAGGTGAAAATGTCCTGTAGCTGAAGACCGGTGAGTTCGAAAAGGCTTCTGTAGTCTAGATCCTCCCATCGACTGGTAGAAGTCTGGTAAGTGATTTCACTCTCTTCCAACACTGAGTCCTCGTCCAGATCCAACTCTGTTGTTACTACAGTGATAAACTGAACAAGTGGATTCTGTTTTCCACTTTCTCATGCATCTCTGATTCTTGACTTTGGCCTCAGTTGTGCGGCAATGAAGCATTCACTTTGCTCATTCCCCCGTTGTTGTTGTTGTTGTTGTTTTGCCATCACTTTTTACTCAACACAAGCCCCAATGAGCCTGTTATCTAAGAATGTCTCCGTGTGGCCGAGACCCAGACCCACAGAACTGTAGCCTGAAAAAACACTACCTGGGTCAACCTGCAAAAGGATGGGAGATTTCTGTTTCTACGTTACCGAGAATCAGGCTACCTTGTTATGCAGCATGAGCGTAGCAAAGGTTAAAGAAGAAATTATGCAAATCAGCTAGCTATCAAATGACCAACCCCAGTGGGTGCCCTCTTCCCTCCTCCCCTCCACTGCCTTCCAAGATCCGAGTGCCCTTTGGTTTTTCTCGGCCTACACCTATGGTCCAGTGTTATCATAGGATCATTTCCTTCATTGTTGGAAAGATGATTAAAATAGCAATGGAAATCACAACTGGGATAGCACAAAGAAAGCTGGAAATGAATTCTGTATCTCCTGCAAGACAAATTTCATCTTGGCATAAACTGGTTTGCAAAAACAAGATTCAATGTTACACATGTTTAATCATTTAAGCAGACTCTTTTAAGGAGATGTCTGCATCTCTTTTATCAATTAAAGGTGGTATGTCCACATGGAGTTGAATCAAATCCCTGTAGGACTCACTGGCCAGACCCACAGATAGGCATGGTCCGCCCCTCTTCTCATGACTTTCTGAAGAGCTCTGTGGACCTTGTAGTGAGCGCCTCATTCAGAAAAAGAAACCATTCTCACACTACCATTGGGGCATTTTTACCAGCTCAGGGCCTTTCTTTCCCCCATCAGACAGTCCAAGCTGGTTTTTGAGTGGAAGAGGCTGGAGGATGTGATGGTGGCTTCACTCACACATCAAACCAGTGTGACAACCTTGTATATGATGAGAACCACGAAGGCTATTGGGATGAAGTGCTGACTCTCACACATTCCACCTTCAGCATCACATGAGTTCATGGGAAACAAGAAGGTGTAAGACAGTATGATAAAGTATTAACACTATACACACTGTAATTCCTGAAGCAACCTGTGAGCAGGGTACTTACTCTACAGGGCAAAAAGGACTTTGCATATATGCTCAAGGTAAAGATCTTGAGATTGGAAGATTACATTGAAGGGGTCCGGTGTAATCACAGTGTCCTTATAAAAGGATGCAGGACACAGACACATGACAACAGAAACAGAGGCGGGAACAAGGCAACCACAAGTCAAGGATTACAGGAAGACTAGGAGACGGAAGAAGCCAGGGACACATCCTGATTCAGAGCCTGTTGGAGGAATCCACTGTCCTGGCCCCTTGAGTTTAGTCCCAGACAATCTGTGATGGATCTGACCTCCAGAACGGAGAATAAAACTGGATCGTTCAAAGTCAGGGAGTAAGGGGTTATTTGTTATAGCACCAACTGTGGAGAAGAATCCATTGAGAGATGGCTGTCCTGAGTGGAAGAGATAGAGAAGAGACAAAGAAGCGATGAGGAGAAATGAGGGGCAGAAAAGGCTGAGCCAGAGACCATCCATCTAAAGGAAAAGCTAGAGGAGGAGAAACATTACTTTGAGAACCTGATTTGTTACGACTGGTGAGGACCTAGCACATGGCAGTCATTCAGCACTGGCTGAATGACTCTATTTAGACATGTACAGACACATGTGATTCAGAGTTATGTAAGGCAGACTGACTACACACAGAAGAGATCAACACTAAATCCAAATGGAGAGACCCAGGAAAGTCCCCATGGAGGATGGATGTTGGATGCAATCTGTGGAGAATGGGAAAGAATCTAAGGAGCTGGGCCTTTTTCCCCTAGGAGATGGGGAGAATTCAAAGCTTTTCAGAGGGGGTGTAGCCGTGTTGAAATTCAGGTTATAGAGCAGCCACATGACATTGAGGCCAGGGGGAAGAGGGTGCAAGGGCAAGTGGCTGGTTTATTAGGAGCTGCTGTGATCATCCTGGTGAGAAGGGAGAAGCCCCTGGGTCCTACCCAGGACGGAGCTGTCCAGACCTCTGTCAAGTCAAGGCACCTCCGTGCCACATGGAGGCCTTCATGGGCTGGCCTCTTTCCACCCAGCCTTCACTCTCCATGCCTAGGAGAGTTTAAGATTCTCTTCTCCATGCCACAGACAACCATCTGACATGCTGGAGGTCAGGTACCTTGTTAGGTATGCATCTGTATTTTCTTTTCCTCCTCCCCAAGTGCTCAGCAAAAGGCCCCAAGAAAGGAATGTTTTATTCACTCGTCATGATAACCAGAATCCTAGCAAACACTGTAAAGTACCCTATGCAATAATTAGCGTTTATTAAACATTCTACTTGCCAGGCATTGAGATAGAATATAAACAGGTAAGAACCGTGCTTACATTATTAAAAAAAAACAACAACAAAAACCCCAACAAACTCATTCCCAGATTCTGGCTTGGTATTGGCATTGATCCACTGTTTGTGTTAATGGAAATTGATCACACCACACAAGTGGACCCCCAGTTCTCATTGGTTTCACCCAATAGGAACTACTGTCTCCCCTACATCATATGTCCAGTTTACAGCTGGCTTGTGGAAGGACAGTTCATAATCCTGATCTCCAGGACCTGTGAAGACATTGCCTAGTTTGTGAATCATATCTTCACAGATGCGATCAAATTAAGATGAAGTCTTTCAGGTGGTCCTCGATCCAATGACCAGTGTTCATATCAGAGAAGAATGCCATGTGATGGTGGAAGCAGAGACTGAAGCAATGCAGGGACACGCCTAGAAACATCCAAGGTCAGGAATAGCCATGGTTCGAAGTAAAGAAGACCTCTACCCAGACTCCCAAGAGACCCCAACCCTGCTGACTTCTGGCTTCTAGCACTGATGGGCTTTGCTTTAAGTCAGCCGTTCTGTGGAACTTTATTATGATGTAATTCATCAGACCGAACCAATGCAACTGGCTCAAGCCTCTATCTACTGAAGCCATGCCTCCTGGGCCAGCCGAACCATCCTCGTTTCTGCTGCAGTGACTGAGGATACAGAGATCTCGCTTGCCCTCATGTCCCACTCACCCTCCCAGAATTGCAAGGGAGACTGGGAATTCGCAGGGGGTGCATGCAAAGCTACTGCACCCCAATGGCCTCTGGTGTGGTGGCAGCAAAAACCTGTAGACTGATTCAGGGTCTTCCTACTCCGTTCAGATCTCAACAGGACCCTCATGCCACTCAGCTCTATCATCTTCCACACATTATCCAAGAGGAGGCTAAGGCCCAGAGAGACCAACTTCTCCACAGTCACACGGCTGATCTAAAGCCACCAGAAGGCAGTGTGCTGGCTGCTCAGCAAAGGAGTTCTGAAGGAATAGACATGGCTTGTCTTGGTGACAAGGCACTGGGTACCACACCACTTAAAGGTGTTCCCCAGGCAAAAAGCTTAAATGCTTCAAAGTACAGAGCGTTGCTCTTGCAATGAAGACACATCTTGTGTATAATGCTCCCTCCTGCATGCTCAGAAAGTTCACACACCCCCATCTAAATTAAAGCAGGCCATTTGGCACACCTCCATTTTATTGCCATTAATCGAGTCATTCTGGGCTGGGGAAAACAAACAAAATGAAAAGAAACTATCTTGAGCCTTCTAGAAGAGCTGTATGTAGGACTGGAAAAGCAATGAGGCCTGCAGGTCAAAGCCTGCAGTTCAGCTGCATCCTGTGGCTTGAGAACGTACCTGTCATGTCTGATGTCGTTCAGCCAGTGAGATATTTTATTCAAATGGTGCCAACCGGTTTGAATGTCTCCAGGTTGGCGAGCACAGGTCCTCGGAAGCTGGCAGAGCTGCTGTACTGCCTCACTGTTTGTTTGTTTGTTTGGACTTGCCAAAAGAATACCATTCGGATGGAGATGGCAGAACCCAGGTTTAAAACTTAATGCTGATTTTGCCCAGAAGTAATTAGTTCATTAACTGTGAGCACACAAGCTCATTAAAGGGGGAGGTGGATGATGCAAACCAGTGGTCTGTGGAAGTCCATCAGGAGTGAGAAGGAACTGGAAATGGTCTGGCTCAAACCTCCTGCCCAACACTTTCATTAACTAAAGAGGATCCTGCAAACCCAGGAGTCCCTGGAGGTAAGGCCCCAGCTTGGTTGCTAGAAGGTGGCAGTGGGGGAGGCGGGGGAGAAGAAGCAGGGAGTGGGAAAGGCTGGGAAGCAGAGAGGACCTGTCTTTACAGACTACTTCCCAGCAGGCAGGCACCACCCAGCCCTTCTTCTCGGTGAATCTCGCAGGATTCTCAGATTAGTAACCTCCCTGTCTTTTCCACATAGGAATACAGGTCCCCAAAAACCATGGTTTTTGTTGCCTTCAAATTAATTATTCTCTGAAGTACAAAAAGTACACATTCATGAGAAAAAGATGGTAAATTCATGTGTGTGAATACACACATATGTAATATATTTGTGTGTACATATATTTGTGTGTCTGTGTATATAGATGTATATTCACACACATACACTATAATGATCAAATCAGGTTAGTTAATATTTTCATCTCCTTAAATGCTTCAAATTCTTGATAAACATACAGTTATTGTACATACTCATGGAATGTGATAATTCATGCCTGTATAGGATTTATACTGATCAAGGCAATTAGCCTTTCTGTCTCCTTCTCCTTACTTTGTCTTTGGAGCCTTTGAGCTTCTGTCTTCTAGTCATTCATAAAACACATAATAGGCTGCTGTGAACTATGGTTACCCCATGGAGCTGTACAACATTAGAACTTATCATTTCCGTATGACTGCATTCGGGAAACCCCTCACCTTTATCCAACATCTCCCTCCCCATGGCTCTTCCCCCTGCCGCTCCCTAGTTATCACTAATGATCCTAACTTTCAGATTCATAGTCACATGACCAGATCTGGTCCCTTTCTCATCTAATCTCAGAACATATTTGGAAGCATTCCTGGACAGTGCTATATCGAGCAGCAGTTTGCAAATGTTTATTTACAGGGGATTAATTAACTTTGCTATTTGCAAGTACTGAACTAAGGGAAAATTGGCTTTCTCTCAGAGTAGGTGTAGTGACATTCCAACAGCCCTCATCCCCACATTCAAAATGTCAAAATCCTTCCAGGCCAGACCCTAAAGAAGAAGAAAAAAATGGCTTGCATTATGACAGGCAAAGAGAGTGCCCTGAGAAGCACCAAATACTTGGACAAGCATTGTGGTTTCAAATCCCTGCCTGCTCCCTAAGGATCAGGGAGCCTGGGGAAAGATCCTCTTATCCCTGCCTACTGCCCCTGCCCCAAGCCCCAGGCTCCTTGTCTGTCAATCTGAGAGAGAGAGAGAAAAAAAAACCAAATGGGGCCTTTGGAGGCCCATCTGGTTCTGAGAGTCTGAAAAGAGGTTCAGAGTCTGACCTGACTTCTCACCAGCAGTCTGAGTCCCAGTGGAATGTTGGTTGGAAGATGGCAGACCAAACCAAGGGGTCAGGAAGAGGAGCCACACGGTTTGTGACCCCTGGTCCAGTTGCATCTGCTCTAGAGGCAATAGGGAGCAGAGTTGCCCCGTGCAGTGATGTGTTGGGTGGTTTCATTCCAGGATGGCACAGGGAATCGAAGTTCTCCCAGTACTAAAAGTGCAGGTGACAAGGACAGACATAAGGCTCTGAGAAGGGATGGACAGGATGCCCATGGCAAGCACAACTGAAGACCACGTCTGCCCCCAAGAAGCCTACAGAGCCTCAACTATCCATTCTCTCCTTTGCCCACTCATCCAACTTCCACTCCTCCTTCCATTCACTCACTCCTTCAGTACCTGCTGTGGATAGAGTTCAGTGTGAGCCTAGGAGACTCCAATCATGTGTGAGAATAAACAGCCCTGCCATCTGAGGAAGTACCACAGAGCCCCATCTTGTGAGAGCATTGGCCAGGAAAGAAAAGTCCAAGGAATGACCCTGAGGTAATCTGAGCCTGGAGTCAAACTCCCTAAGGAGAGACCCTGTCCCTCCCCTCGCTGCCCCTGAGGCGTATTAAACACCTCTGGACCTGTGCAGCTGAAAACGCTGGGCTTTCTTTTTCCTCTTCTTAGCTGAACATCTTTGAAAGCTCAGTTGAACATAACCTCTAGTTGGATTCCTCTCTGGTCTGCCTGCTAGGGTATGAGATGTGAATGAGAACAGAGAGGCACAATGCTTGTAAACAATGTGTGAACTGTTACCAATCCCCAACATGACCAATCTGGGAAAATGTCTCTGGTGGAATTTCTAGAATCTGCAGGAATGCAGGGTTGCTCTTGTGCCTGGGTAGAAAATGGGTCTGGGTTCCATCAAGCCAGGTGGTATCAAAGCAGCTGGAGGCAGGTGCTGGGCAGGGAGGCACAGGCTGAGACCACAGGGGTGGGGGGAGAAGGAAGGAAGGGAAGGGAAGAAGGGAAGGAGGGAGGGGAAGGAGGAGAGGGTGTCCATGCATTGTAGAAGAGCAACCACATATTGCAGATCCCAAGGCTCAGGACAGGCCCAGCAACCATGTCTGGGCAGAAGGCCAGGAGCTAAATATCCCAGGAACAGGTGAGAAAACACACTTCCATGTGGGGAAAGGTGATAACCGGCTAAGATTGCTTGCACTGATTTAGAAGGCTCCATGGAGGATGCTCTGCTTCTTAGCTGGAAGTCTGGTTTAGGACAGACTGGTGGCTTCGGAGACCCAGATCGTCATCCGCGGACTACTCGCCCAGTGTTGGTGTGTCCAGTGACCTTTCTCCTGGTCAAGATCATGTGATCAGCGACAGCAGTTATACACTTGCCCAGATTTTGAGTGAAAACTGGGATGGTAATAACTCCACTTGGTCTGTGTGGAGGAGCCTGGGTCGTATGTAACTTGAAGATTACACCATGAGGGCATTTGGAGAGTCATCTTGGTAAGCACCAAGATCAGTTTGTGTGTATGTCCTGGTCCTGGGGTTTGAACTCAGGGCCCAGGTGCTGTCCCTGAACTTTTGCATTCAAGACTGCTACTCTACTACTTGAATCACAGACCCACTTGGGGTTTAGTTGGTGGTTAGTGGGGGATAAGAGGGCTCATATTCTTTCCTACCCAAGCTGGCTTTAAACCACGATCCTCGGATCTTGTCCTCTTCAGTAGTTGGGATTCCAGGCATAAGCCACCGGGACCTAGCTCAAGCTCTCTTATGAAACTCCCAAGACAAAACTCAGTATGGCATTCCATTCTGCAGGCCTTCCAGGATCAGCTGAGCGGTGACAAAAATTTTCCCAGACACGGCTTGTGACGACCTCTTCCCACCTGCCCGGAGGGAGTAGCTCTGCACCTCAAGTCATGAAACAAACATGTCTGCTGGATCTGTCCCCCACTTCACTTCAGATTCAGAAAAGTCATCTGTCTTTTCTTTGCCACTGTGGTCAGAGCTAAAGGGAAGACATAGAAAATAGATGATCCCACATTTGGGGTGGCGGGGTGAATTATTTACAAAACATGGATGGAGCCTGGGGTTGAGGGTAGGGCTGGGCAAAGTGGGAGTGCTTCCTTTGTTCTCGCAGCTGGCCTTTGGAATTGCATGGAGCCAGGGCAGTAAATAATACCACTATTGTCCGCCGGTGTCGGAGACAGACAGAAGGTACATTTGGCCCACGTCCAAACACCACAAGGGCCACTCATAGTCAGAGTCCAATTACTTGCTGGCTTGACTAGAAAATGCACTTCTTTTTTTTCTGAGCTAATTTAAGAATGGGCAGTGTTAATAGCCTCTGCACAAAGAAGGATTTTGCTGTAGCCTTCAACATGGGGGAAATAAAGTTATGTTCAGAAAAGAAAAACAATTGGCGTAGACTGTCCAAACAACCATCTATTGATAGAAGAGCAAACCGGTGTTTTGCTTTCCCTTTAAGAAGTAGGGAAAAAGAAAGAGAAAAAAAAAAGAAAAGAAAATCTGCTCAATTCTGAGTTTCCCGGCAAGGTAGATTTAGGGTGTCAGGAAGATTCAATGCAGAGAAGTTGGAATCGGAAGCTCTGGACATTCCTAGACCTTGGACAGAGAGCCACAGGCTATGGATGTGATACCCATCTCCCCGTGACTGACCGGAAGATGGTCACGATCATGAGAGTCAGCATCTAATGACTTCTGATTATTTGTCAGGCACTGTGATGAGCCCTTTCTCTTCTAGAACATTCTCTATCCCACGTGAGTTAAAAATGAAGAGAAAACTGAAGATTCTACCGTGACAACTCACTTAGCTTCCTAGATATTGGTGGCAGGTTAGCAGGTGTGGAGCATCGGTCTGTTGGGGGTCTGGAGGGTACCCATGGTCATGTTCTGACACCAACGCTGCTCAGAGATCCCTGGCAACCTGATGACAGTCCACAAATAGGGAAGTCCCCTTGGATGAAGCTGTGGAGTCTGGACAGCACCTCCTGATAGAGCCGCTCTCAAAATCAGTAAGACTCACCCCAGCTCACAGGCTCCACTCACCAGAGGCCACCGTCTCTGCCAAGATTTGCTTCTCAGTCCCTTGAAATCCTCAGGTTTAGTGTAATCCACTTACAGCACTTCCAAGGTCAGTAGTTTTGAATAATCTCCCTTTGTCTACCACTTTCCCAACAAGGAAACATTAATTTGTACTTTGGACAGAAAAAGGACGAAGGGGAGGGAACAGCGGAAACATGCTTTTGCATTTACAAAAAAAAAAAAAAAAAGAGGGAAAAAGAAAACCTGGCATTTCAAACTCTCCGGATTTTCTTTTTCTTCTTTTGCATCCAAATTGCCACTTGCATACTGAAAGTTCAGGAAAATAAACCCCAGGTTTTCGTTCAAGGATGTCAGAAAGCAGCCCCTGACCTGAGTCTTTCTTTCCTCGCAAGAGGAAAATCAGATGCATCCTTCAGATGTATTCCCTCCACCTTGCACAGGGTTTTAAATACACACGTCCCTGACCCAGTGAAGTTATCAATCAAAAAGTTCACTCCTTGATAGGCTCACTGACAGCGAATTCGACCACTGTCCCTTTCATCTTGCGATGTCTCACTGAGGGCTTCATTGGGAGAAGACCAAAAAGCCACATCGGGGTAACGAGGAGGGATAAAAAGGAGAAACCTTCCGTTTCGATTTGCCAATCAGCAACTTGGAAGAGCTCAGCGTGTCGTCTGTCAAGGAAAATGAGGACGTTTTTATTTTATTTTTTTTCTGTGTCTCTTTGAATCCTGAAAAGATATACCTTCTTCGGAAAGGCAAAAAGTGATGTCTCAATTCTTCAGGCAAACTCTTCAAAGAGCTGCAAGTTGGAGGGAGCCAGTGCTGACGCGGGTAAATCACAGACTTGAGGGCTGGTTAATGGAAATGGATGACCTTGATCTTCCAAATGGTGGTGGCATCCATCAGGTCTCTGCAGAGCGGAGCTGTGGGGTCAGGGGCTGTTCTAAGATGCCACAGAGGCTGACTCAACTCACAGGCACCTTCCTGACTCAGTTGCCCCTGAAGGCTCTCTCCCCCAACTCATTCTAAGCTCAGAAGTCTTCCTCTACAGCTTGCCAGTGTCCGTTTGGACCTCCGTCTGTGTACGTCAGTTAACAATTCACATCACACCACCATTCAGATCGTTTGCTTGACTCTGTGCACAAGCCAATCACCCTGGGTTGTCCCCCAACCATGCCTGAATTTATCCATTCATTTATTCCTTCTGCAAAGTGGCTGGGGACTCAGTATGGCTCATGATGCCCAGACACAGGATGGTGGCATGGTTTCCACCCAAGGGAAAGGACAGGGCCCATGCTTGGGATGCATACTAATAAGTGCTCAGAAAGAACAAAGCTGGGGCCCTCGACTCAGTTTGCAGGGGCCAATGGAGGTGTCACTGGAAGTCAACCAAGAACAAGGCTGTATATGTATGTTAGGGCATGTGCATTCTCCTATAGTATCTCACCCTGCAGACACAGCACTACTTGTGTTCCAGTCCCCGCCTCATCTCTACCATACCTAAGAGTGATCATTCACTCTTGTTGGGCCATTCAAGGTCAGCCATGCTTCTCCCTTTGCTCTGTCTCCCTTCTCCAGGTCCTGCCCACAAGTCCTATGTTATGCCCATGTCATAGAATGCCTCACCAACCACAGAGCTTACCTCAGGACCACAGAGCCTGTGTCAGTACCACACACAACACAGAAGCTGGCTCCTCTGCTCCGGGACATCTCCTTGGTGATAACCAAAGGATGACAAAAGAGAGAAAGGCAGAGCTAAAGATGGATGCCATGGTTGTTTTAGTACTAAATCTCAGAAGTGACATCCCTTCCCACCTAAGGTATGCCATTTGACAAAAGTCACAAACTGGTACTCATAGCGGGAAGGGGGCATGGTGACTCCTCCAGGGGACAGTATTAGACAATCTGAGGCCTGGCATTAAGCCCACCATAACCCCCTTCATGCTAAGAACACGTAGGATTCTTGTCTCATAAACACAAATCAGGCATCATCTATGCCTCAGGAATTATACTACGAACCTGTCTCAGGGACTATTGAGTAAAATTTTGGAGAATTGGCTATAACATTCTATGTGTATTAAGAATAAATATAAAACAATGAGAAAATAGGACATGCTCTCTGAGTTTTAGCCAAAGCTTTGGAAATGAAAAATGTTAATATGTGTCTGTTTGGAGTTTGCTGAAGGGATTCTGAAACCATGAAAATTATGGGCCAGGAGTTTACAATGTTGTCTTCAAGGTCCAAATAGAAAATATTCTCAGCCCTGTGGCTCCTGAAGCTCTAGTTCTAGGTATTCAACTCTTATTGCAATAGCACAAGAGCATCTGTAGATAAAACCTAGCAGAAAGAGCAGCTGTGTTTCAAGAAAACTTTATTCCATAAGGTGCCAGTGGGTCTCACCTGTAATCACAGCTCCTCAGGGGGATAAGATCTGAAGACAGTGGTTCAAAGCCAACACCAGATAGAAAAGTCTCCATGAGACTCTTATCTCCAATTAACCACGCAAAATCTGGAAGTGGAGCTGTGGCTCAAAGTGATAGAGCACTAGCCTTGAGCAACAGAGCTCAGGTACAGCTGAGTTCGAGCCTCACGACTGACCAAAAGAAGAAAATACTTTATTCCATAAACAGACAACCACTAGTGAGCCCCGATCTTCTAAGTGTGGTCCTATCTTGGGAATGTCTTAAGGCCTTCGGAAACTGAACTCTCAGAGAGCCAGGGCGCTGTTTCATTTCTCCCTGACGTCCCTCTGCCTAGCGTGGCTCGTGCATGAACAGTCAGGCACACAGGTTGTTCACAAATGCATGAATGAATGGACTAGTACCCAAGCTACCATTGAAAGATATAGTTAATACAGTGAAAACATGCTTCTTTAAGACTTGTAAAGTACATTTGATATATATAAAATGCCTTCTGAACAACTATAGCTCACTATCCAAGTAGACCGCCAATCTCATCTCTGGGAGATACCAACGCCTGCTTTCAATAAAAGCCTGTCGTGTCTAAATTATTGACACAGTAGACCATTGTAACTCCTCTGAACTCATTAGGCTTAATTATGTCAAGGTCTCTTTGAGGACTCTTTAAATCTGAAGATTCGTGAGATAATAAAGTATAATAGCTCCTTCGGAGCCATAAAGGTCTCTTTATGTCATGGGCTATTTGCAGATTCAATATTCCCTAAGATTAATATCACAATAATGTAAAAAATGACAACAATTATTACATCCTCAATGCCTACCAAGTGTGAGTTAATAATGGGGATTTTGTTAGGTCCACCTCTCAATCACTCAAGGAAGAAAGGCAGTGGACTATGTGAACCTCTGCTCCTCTGCCCAAGTGAAATCATCACCTTTCTCAGCCCAGGTACCAGGAGACAGATACCTGGTTCTCAGTAATCTCAGGAGAATAAACCTCAGGAAATAAATCACAGATAGTAGTCATGATCCAAGGCTAGCTCAGAAGATGCTGATAAAGAGCTGTGACTGAAACAATGTGATTTTTTTTGCAATAAAGAAAAGAATGGAAAAAAAAGAACACTTGCTACATTCACTGAGAGACAATGGAAAAGTAGTGAGATTCAAGAATAGGTCATTTAAAAAGAAATGACTGCAATGCTATGTGTACTGACACCTAAATTGGACAGTAGATAGTGCGCATAGTGAATCTTGAAATTTAACAATTTGCTAAATTACAAAAGTCACTGCAACTTCATAATAAATAATGTTGAAAAGTAGAAACAAGAAACTTAACTGCAAATACTCCCCCCATCCAAACTTATGACTATTGGGTGCAGCTAACAGACTTTGAGATGGCCTCATGACCCACTGTCTAGTTCCTGCCCTTCAGAGTTTCCTCTCATTGCTCAATGTGGGCAGGGCCAGACTGCTTCTAACCAACACAATGCGCAAAGCACAGGGCATCATTCCCACAACCACGTCACATTCCACAGCAAAGGCGAAGGGACCTCCTGGCCACTGTGACATCTCAGTAGTAAGACTGCTCAGCAGATAGACTCACCCTAGAGTCTTGCTTTCCTTGCAGGCTGTGGAAATCAAGCTCCGACAACTAGGAAATGAATTCTTCCCACAGTTCAAGTGCACATGGAAGGAAATGCTTTCCCAGTTGAGATCCAGCCGCTGACATCTCAATGATCATCTTGCCAAAGGACCACGCTAAGCCTGGACTCCTGAGCCACAGCCTGGTGGGGTAAAAGCCACCTGTGGTTTCTTCAGCCACTATTTATCAGAGACAAGGAAAAGTGTGAGCAGACTTGGGCATTCGCTTCCAATAAATTATGTATCAAAAGTGCAGGAATCCATCTTATGTTCCCCTTTCTAAAAAAGTATGTTCAATCTTATAACTTGTAGTCTCGGTGAGAATGTGGCCCAGACACGGGCACGGACTCTGTCTAGGGGATCATTTTCTTCATCATGCCTGCTCCAATGCCAAGCACCTAGCAAGTGATTAAAAAACGTCTGTCTAGTTAACAAATTAATAAAGGTTATTTTAGTGTATAGATAATATTTTCAGAATGTTGACAAATTGTGGTTCACCTAGCTAATGACTAGATGATGGGTTTCTAATTAATTTGATACTTACAGGTGATGAGACAAATATCCTCAGTCATACAATATGAACCATTTGGATATTACTTCCAAATAATACTATTTTACCAAACTCCTATATATGTCCACATATACCAAAAGTATGACTAAGTCTCTGTAGAGTAGCATTTTTTTCTTCCAATAAAAGTTATGGCCCCATCTCTTAGTACTGTATCTAAAATATAATCAATACTAAAAATAATACTGAATGAGTGAATAAATGAGACTTTTTATTGCTCTTAATTAATACGGCTCAATTACTTTCAGACTGCATTTATTTATACATTATTAAATTCACTTAATGACAGTATTATTTGAAAGTATAATTATATCCTACCTTTCCCAGCATTGATAATTAAGATTTTAAAAATATATTACTCGATTAATATCCAAAGAGATGCATAGTTGCTTTATATTTCAAGTTACTAGAAAAATTCAGCAAGCAGCTATTAGTTGAATTTCCTCTTCGATGAATGCTCTGTTCATGTCCTTCAAACATTATGTATTGGGGTTTCAATTATTTATTAAATTTCTTGATACATTTATGTGATACTGACATCTATTACTGGCCATGCATATATGTGTACCACAAGTGTACCATTATGCACTACCTAAAGTTGGAAGTCCTCAAGATTTTGTCCTTGTGCCAACAATGTGGTATGTTTACATAAACTAAAATAGCTACATTGTCACTTAATGGTGTGATTTTTATGGGACCTCCTTCAATGAAAATATCATTATGTAGTACATGACTTCTTTCTAGACATTTCCGAGGGCTTTAGAAATTCATAATAGGAAAGATTTTTACAAAAGTTTCTTTTGCTTAAAATACATTATTTTTAAATTTTCATTTTCTTTCATTTCCTACTGAAAACATCACCCAAAATGGCACAGAGTTGGATGCTGAAATAAATAATTCCATAATCATAGCTGGAATCATCAACATTTATCTCTCAGTAATAAACAAAATGTGAAAAATAGAAAACCTAAAAGGCACTTTGAACTCTGACAATTATGAAATATTTCACTCCATAACAGCAAAATAGATAAGGAGTATTAGATATAGATGATCAATAGACAAATACAGATGGGTAGATAGGTGAATACATAAATATATAGATGATAATTAGATTCTGGATAGATAATAAATGCTTAGAAAGATGGATAGAGAATTAGCTAAATACATGTAGAAAACTAATATATATTAGTTATCTATTACTAATATATATATATATATAGTATATATCACCATGCACCAGAATCAATTCCAAATGGATCAAAGACCTCAAGGTAAAAGCAGATACCCTGAAAATATTACAGGAAGAAATAGGAGAAACATTAGGGCTCCTTGGCATAGGTCAAACTTTCTTAATAAAGACCCAGAAACACAACAAATCAAAGAAAGGCTGGATAAATGGGATCACATTAAACTGCAGAGCTTCTGTTTGGCAAAGGACATAGCTAGCAAGCTACATAGAAAGCCCACAAATTGGGAGAAGATCTTTACTAGCCATACAACAGACAAGGGCCTCATATCTAAAATATACCCACAGCTCAAGAAATTAAATTCCCCAAAAACAAACTCCCAAAGAAACAACTGCCCCATTAAAAAGTGGTCTAAAGATCTTAAGAGAGACTTCTATGAAGAGGAAATACGAATGGCCAAGAGACACATGAAGAAATGTTCAACATCTCTGGCAATAAAAGAAATGCAAATGAAAACAACATTGAGATTCCACTTACCCCAGTTAGAACAGCCATTATCAAGAAAACTAGTAATGACAGATGCTGGCAGGGATATGGCCAAAGGGGAGCACTGCTTTACTGTTGGTGGGAGTGCAAACTTGTCCAACTACCACTCAGGAAAGCAGGATGGAGATTCCGCAAAAGACTCAACAAAGAGCTCCCCTATGATCCAGCAACCCCACTCCTGGGTATTTACCCAAATGACTGCAAACAAGGCCACACTAAAACAACCACCACAACCATGTTCATTGAAGCATTATTTACCATAGCTAAGATATGGTACTAACCCAGATGCCCCTCAGTAGACGAATGGGTCAAGAAAATGTAATATATATATATATATATATGAATTCTAGGCTTCCATTGGAAAGAATGGCATTGCCCCATTCCTAAGAAAATTGAAATACTTGAAAAAATTATATTAAGTGAAGTAAGCCAGACCCAAAGAAAAGTAGGTTGCATGATTTCCCTCATAGAATACTCTTAACAGAGGATCCCAATAACCCAAATGCTTTATGCATAGGACCATAAATAATGAAGCATATCAACATGAACTGCAATATAGGAAAATAAGAAGTTATTACTATGTCCTGTATGTAGGTTTTTTTCCTTTTTTTTCTTGTTTCCCTTAGTTTTTGGTACTATGTGTTTTTATATAAGATTGTTCGATAGGTGGAAGGGAAAGGGAATCACAGAAACAGAGGACAAAGGATGAACCAATGCAACATCAATACTTGACACTAAGTTTGATAAGAACTTTACAATTTAGGTGGAAGGGGAATAAGGAAGGGTAAATGGGAGATAATGATGGAGGGGGTAACAGGATTTTTAAAAAATGTACTCATTAGCTTACTTATGTAACTGTAAACCCCTCCTCATTGCCTTTTCAATTAAAAAAAGAAAAATGGATAGAGATCTATCCAAAGAGAGAGAGAGAGAGAGATAGACAGATAGACAGATAGATAGATAATAGATGAAAGGATGATGGATAGATAATAGATGCATACAAAAGCGGATTGATGATAGATGCACAGAGAGATAGATGCATTGATGGATGATTGATAGATGTGTAGATAGATAGATGATGGATAGACAGATGGGCAGAAAGACAGACAGACAGACAGACAGACAGGCAGGCAGATAGATAGCTCTCTCTGAATGATAACTCTCCATACTGGACAATCATTCCCATTATCATAAGCTTTCCTACTTGAAGCATTATTTTCTCATTGATTTTTCATGCACATTTTTCCTGGGGCTGCTTGCAAATGTAGAAATAATACAATAGTCCTTAAAATATGTAAAATTATGTCCAGGTGCCCTGCTCCTGCTATCACTCCAGCACTGGGACGTTTGAATCGATTATCTTGTATTCTTTTATGTTCCACTCTCCAACTGGGAAACATCTGTATCCCAATCGCAGATGGGCTGACCCATTTTCTGATCAAATTTGTCTTACTCTCAGCACCATTAAGTAGGGGGAAAAATCAGCATCAAGTGTTTCACCTCCTCTCAATTTTCCTCTCACATATCACACCGTATTTCTACATCCTGCATTGGGAATGAGGCACTGGAGACACACAGGCTTGGTAATACTCTTGAGAATTTCCCTGGTGATGTGATTGCCTGGCTTTCTGTGTCCATTAAGAGCCTTCATTCCTACTTTCAAATGCAGGAAGAGTTTGCAAGCTACTGTATCGAAGGACGAAGGTTTCAGGACATCACTAACCTGTCTAGACACATAACCTACGGCTTCCTTTCCTGAAGCAGAGGAAAACAAAATGCTGGTAATAATTCAGAAAGTCACTATGTCATTCCCCACTGTATGTGGGCTTTTGCAGAAGAGATGGGAAATAAACTTAACCTCCAACTGGAAATTCCACCTGCCTCTAGGAACACCGAGCAAGTCTACTCAAAGAGCAGAACTCAGCTTCAATGTAGTCCCCCTTTCACGGGAGACTCTGTTAGTCTCGACCATGTGCTCAGAGAATATTGGGTTTTTTGACCCAGGGGAATGCTGCCAGGTTTTGAGGTAACATGGTCTAGGGAGCCTGAATTTGAGAGATAAATTGCAAAGGTTTAAATCCTGCTTATCCAAGTCCAGTTGGGAGACCTGTGCTTCGGCTCACAGAGATGTGACCCAGGTAGAATAGGGATTATTTAAAATCACTAAATTTTGGCTGATTTGTTACACAGTATATGCTAACCAATACAAGTACAAAGCCTTTTTCTCATTGAAAGCTTATGCAACTAAAACAGTATTTGGGGCCATGTAAGTGTTCAATCAAAGCTTCTCTTTGATTGAACAATTTAGGTGCTAGTTTTGAAACAGTATCTCTGTTTCTCAATCTTCTACTAATAATAGAACCTCATAAAATTGCTTTGATAATTAAATAGAACACTGGCAGTACTCAATATACTGCTTTGATTATTGCAAGATACTTATATTTTCCTTAGAAAGTTAGGTCACAATTAACACCACAGTATAGACATAATTTTTTTTAGCACCAGACTGTCTTCAACTTTTTTTTCTTATTTTAAACTTTGGTGTTAAATGTTTTTATTTGCATATCATACTCAGACATATTATTTCTCTCTCTTTGGACTGTGAATGCTGTAAAAAAACAGGCATACGTTTTATTTATTGTTACTAAGGACAGCCAAGGTCACTCGTACTGAAGATGCTGACAATCGCTCATCTTTCATGTAGTCTACAAAAAGAGAACTGACTAGCTACCTGTTGATTTGGCATATTCATCTCTGTTTTTTCTACAGATAATTGATCCTAATGACTGACCTACAATAACTTTTTTCAATAGCTTATTTGATGTCCAGCTGCATTATAACATATCTTTGTTTCTGTAGTCATCCATGAATCTTGAGGTTTATTCTTGGAAAAATAAAATAGTGTATTTTCTAACCTCATTTGTGTGTGAAATGAATTGAAAACAAGCTAGCTCTGGTTATCAAAACTGCCAAGATGACCCAGAGCTCTTCCTCCAGAGTGGCGGGGCATGTCAACCCTTCACTCTCATTGTGAATGTGTGTGCATGTTTGCTTTCTTTGGGGGAAACATAATTCTAAGAATAAGCTCTGGTTTCTTTTTGTCCAGAGCAGCCCAATCTCTGCCCCTAGGTCTGCGGGTGGTCCCAGGGGAAGTAAGTGGAGAATGCAGGACCTGCTTTTTTTTTTTTTAATGTGCATGTCGTAAAGCTGAGATTTAAGTAACTTAATCGTAATGATAGGCAGGTATTGCTCCTATGCAAATGCATGCAAATCGATGTAAATTTCCATTGGCCCCTAGGCCATGGCCTCAAAGCATTCATGCCAGGGGCAAGAGGAACTGTGAATACTAATGGGAATGTGACTGTGTTATACAGGGAGAGCCTCTAATTCCTTCCCGCTCCCTCGCTCTGCACACGAGGCCCAGGTCACATCCAGTCTCTAGGAAGCCATTGCATCCTGTTTTTAAACTGTGCAAACTGAAGACCAGAGAGTGCAAGTGACATGATCAAGATCACATAGCTGGAAATCCACGTGTCTGCGCCAGACAGACTTGACCTGCATTTCAATTCAGATCCATACAACCCAGAGAAGTGTTTTCATCACTATAGAAATTTGTGAATGAACTCATTCAATAAATATTTATTGACCATGTACCACACGCCAAGTAAACCACAATTAATGAGAAAATCAAACATGCAAGCACATTCGTCCTGGAAATGCTTGTCACAGTGTTATTTAAAATAATGAAAAAGGAAAGCAGTCTAAATGCACGATAATAGAGAACTGGTTGAACAAATCGTGAAAAATTCACAGCTTGGAATGCCCTACAGCTGTTTTCCAAGTGGATGGGAATGAAACAGGGGCATTGGCACTTGCAGCCAGCCTGAACTCTGCGGGAGAGTTCATCCGGATGCAGCCGTGCTGGTTCCATTGTGACCTCCTTCCCCCAGTGCCATCGACAAGTTGAATATTTGTGATACAGAGCAAATAACCCAGAGAGCTGGAAATATTTATGATGACTCTTTCCCTGAAGTTTGCCAACCCCCGATGCAGGCAAGGGTTCCACCAATGGCAGGTGAGAGAGGCCAGAACACACAAGGAAAACGTGCGACTGGATGTTTTGACTGAGATTCCTTTCCTGCCGGTAGAGATCCACTGGTCCTCTGCCCTGACGAAAGGATGGCCTGTGAATCAGGCTGTGTCCTGGGCACCAGCCACTGCCCTGGAGGACCAGCCAGGTGGCTTGAGGAAGTTCAAGGTCTAGACAGCTAGAAGAAAGTAATAGCAACTGAGAGTCAATGGGACCCATTCACACCAAATTCATAAAAAGGGAAAATGACAGAACCTGGAACATTATAGACAGCATCCTCTATTGTAATGACCTAATGCAAATGAATCCCAGTCACAGACTCACAAAGAGAAAATAGACAGTCCAAATTAGGGAAGAATGTTTAATATGACTGTATCTGAAAAATAATAACCAAAACTGCAAAATGAAAAAAGGACAATATGATGATTAGACCAAAATACAGTCTGCTCAAACAAGAGTGCTTGTGCTTGTGTGTATATGTAGTGCATGTACATCTGTGCATGTATGAAGTACTCATACACAACAATAAACAACCTTACACGTGAGATGAGACAATATGCACGCTTTTCCAAATCATGGAGTAGGTAACACAGAAATAATAGAACATAGCCCAGGTTTTCTGAACCACAGTGCATTAACTTTTGATAGGCAGTAATAAAAGCATACTTAATTCCCTTTTTCCAATATACTCACAAATAAAATACACTCATAAAGAAACCACAATTTAAAAGTATTTAAAATTGAAGAATATGTAGAATTAAATGGAAATTAATGTACAACCTTTAAAAGCCTTAAACATTACTATCTGGAGAAAAATACATAGCTTTGCTGAATTTATTTTAAATAAGAAAACTTCAAATAAATGTAATTAAAATATGCAGCTAGCTTAGTGAAATTAGGAAGAGAATGAAGCAATGGCCAATATTCAAGAAAGGTGTGGCTGTATTTACCAATAGTAACCAATAACCAAAAAATCAAATGGAAAAACATCTGTTTACTGTAGCCACAGTCCTATTAGATACAGTGATCATCCATCAAAAGATGGATTACAAAAATGCCATTGAATTACTTCAAATAAGACCTAAATAAAACATAATCAAAACTTTAGCTTATAAGAAATTGACAAAGATGTCAATTTCCCCCAAAATAGTTGTTATTATAGATGCTGAGTCCAGGTATAATCTGCCTTCTTGGTTAATCCAGGAGTTAGTCTTGCTGTTACATAAAAGAGAATAAAAAGAGAGGCCATTAAGTTTGAGACAATTTTGGGGCAAAGTTAAGATAGGTGCTTTTCTTATCAGATACTAAGATGTTTAACAAACTTCTGGTAATCAAAACCAATATAGTTAGAAGGCAGGATAGAAAACAGATCATGAAAGGCCTATGATCACATAAATATCTGAGATGGAACTGACACAACTTTTAACATCAAGTTCAGAGGGAAAGCTATTGTAAATAAAAATTCATATATATATATATATA
>NW_012267218.1:5199529-5248546 GCF_000151885.1 Dipodomys ordii | reverse complement strand
ACACACACAATATATGCATACATGATATGTGTATGCATATGCAATGCATTAATATGTAACATGTAGATATAAAATAAATGCCTATACAGGATTGATGACAGCTCTACCCTCAGAACTACAGTACTCATCCACATCCATTTTCATGATAACCAATTTTTCAAAAATTAGTACAAATCACCTTCTAGAAATAGAATAAATAGGCTTACCTTCATTTTTATTAGACACTATCAGGGTCATAGTTACCCACTTTTGCTGCTCTTGGCACTGGATCTGCACCCTAGTTCCTAACTTCTTCCCCCGTGTCCTGCCATCCTCAGACCATCCAGTGTTATAGTCTCACTATTTTACAAATAAAACACATCTGGGCTGGGAAGGTGGCTCGGTGGTAGAGCGCTTGCCTTGCATGCAGGAGGCCCTGGGTTCAATTCCTCAGCACCACATAAGCAGAAAAAAGCCAGAAGTGGTGCTATGGATCAAATGATAGAACACTAGCCTTGAGCTGAAGAGCTAAGGGACAATGCCCAGGCCCAACTTCAGGCTCCACAACTGACAAAAAAAAAGTTTGAAGGAATTCAGGTAATTTTTCATACATTGCTCCCTCTGTGTATGGTTGGGCAGGCAATATTACCTAAAATATTTTATTCAAGTCATGCAAGCATTAAATAATTCTTAATTATATATGGCTCTTTGGTATTCATTATGATAGGTCCACTCTTAGGATAAAATTCTTAACTAGTTCAAGGAGAAATCTAGCCACATCGCTAAGTTCCCAAGCAAAGGCAGCCTGCCTGGATGTGGATGTTGGCTCTAGGTGTTAGTGGCAGTTTAAATTTTGGCAAAATTACTTTTTGCCTTGGTTTTTCATTGCAAAACAGAGCTGATAAGAAAACATCAACATCAATGTGACAGCATTCATTCACTTATTCATAATTTAAGACAAAATTGTCCTGGACACTGGTACTGGTGGAGGTAAACCTAAGTCTCTGTCTACATGAACCTTTAGCTTTATGTGGAGAAAGACAGTAAATCAATGAGCAATGAGATGAGAGAAAAGGTCACAAAGCCAAAAAAAGTTTACACTATGGCAATATAGAATGGAGAGAATGGTTGCCAGTGGCTCAAAACTGTAATCTTAGCTGAGATCTAAGAATAATGGTTCAAAGCCAGCTCAGACAGGAAGTCTATGAGACTTTTATCTCCAATTAACCACCAAAACCCAGAAGTGAAGCTGTGACTAAAGTGGTAGAGGTCTAGCCTTAAGAAAAAAAAAGCTGAGACAGTGCCAAGGTCCTGAGTTCCAAGCCCCTGTACTAGCACATAAAAGAAGGAAGAAGGAAGGAACAAAGGAACAAAGGAAGGAAGGAAGGAAGGAAGGAAGGAAGGAAGGAAGGAAGGTAGGAGGCGGAGGAGGAGGAAGAAGAAGAAGAAGAGGATTGTGAGTGTACACATTTTAGATAACATGATGAATGCAAATCTCTCTAATCATGAGGTGAAAGAATGTTCTAGAAAGCACCTCACTGGGAGGTTACATACAAAGTGTTTTCATAGAGGTTCTAATGACATAAAAAGTACAGCTCTCAGTATACTGCCTGAATGTATTACCTGCACAACAAGTATAATGGTGTGGTGATAAAACAACCAGGATCAAGTTTTCTTTAAAAATCACAGGAGAAACATAACCTTCATGGCCTGCCACATGGCTGTCTCCGATTCTCACTGTCCTTTCCTTCCTTTTCTCCATCCCCACTCATCCCCACATACCTTGCACTCTTTGCCCACCTTCTTTTTACTCACCTCAGGAATACTGGACTGGACTGCAGGCAACTTTTTCTTGAAGACATGCTTCTATGCATGTAGTTAGCTCTATCGATATTTTTAATCGTGAGCAACCACATGAACTCCAAACCCTGGAGATTACTACAGCTAACCAAATACTCTCACAAATCACCTGACCACCACTTCTACTCCATCCTTAGATCTTTTTAACTCTCTTTTAAATGGAATTGTAATGTTTGCATGAGTCCCTAAGAAGCACATTTAATTTTACTGATTTCAAATGCTATAAGAAGAACATCATGTTACTACATGTATTCAGGAACTTTTCTATACATAAGAGTCACAGAGTTAATTGACTTTGATGGATGGCTAGTCCTCTTCTTTGTGAAAATACCTTCATTTATCATCCACTTCCTCACTATGTTCCTAGATTTTTGTAATTCTTATTGGTATAGCTATGATGCACCTGTATATTTCTGCCATTGAATATCTACAAGAAATTCTCCTTTCCTTCAAAGAGAAAGTTAAAAGGTATTGATTTGTCAGAGTTGTGGCATTAGGAGTTAATGAACGAATGGTTTTCAAGATATTTGCACCAATTTACTCTCTCACCAGTGTTATAGAGATGATCCAGTTGCTTTCATTTTATCCGCCAATTCAAATTCTGATACTTACATCATTTGCAAAACATGAAAGTACCAAAAAACAAGCATGTTAAGTGAAGTCATTCAGGCCCAGAATGCATGTTTTCACTCATATATGAAGCCAGAATGCATTTATAAAGATGTAACAAATGCTTTGGGTGGTATGCAAGTCTGCACAGATATAGTCACTGAAATATGGTAAGATTCAGGAAAGAACGCAAACAGTGCAATCCTTAGAAAGTCCAACAAAACAAACCCCAGAAAAGGTGTACTCAAAAAAGAGTAGGTAAGGGGGAGGGAGGCAGATAAATGAAGAGAGGAATGGGGGAAGAATGCAATCATAAAATTCAATTCATATCCTACAAAATTAAGAAAATTGGGGGAAGAGGTGGGATTGGGAAGGAGGGGGGAGAATGATGAAAGAGTTAATATTCACCAAGATGCATTGGATTTATAAGTTCTTTTTTGAATGGCAACTCCTCTGTATTACTACTTGAAGATAATACACACACGTGCATATATATACATATATATAATTTTCAATAAAATAAAAAAGAATTTGAAAATACTGCCCATTGAAAGTACATAGAAGAACATGGCATTGGGGTTCTAGTTAAAATTTCCCAATTACCAGGTATGTTGATCATCATTATGTTGGCTTTCTCTCCAGCACTGTGACAAAATACGTGGGTTAATCAGTTTACAAAAGAAAAGACTTCATTTTAGAAATTTTAGGCCATGCTTACTTGACCTGTTATCCTGGGCCTGTGACTAGGCAGGATACTGTGGCAGGAGTGTGTTGTGGAGCAAAGATGCTCACCTCAGAGGTCAGGAAGCAGAGAGGAGGGGACAGGGTTCTCTTATCCCCTTCCAAGGCACATTCCACGACCTAACTTCCTGCCACCATCACTTCACTTCCTGTTGCCATGACCTCATTTCCTGCCACCATGACCTAACTTCCTGCTGTCAGGCCCAGGCATCTTACTGTTCCACCACCTCCCAGTGGAAGGAGGTGGGCAGCCTGAGAGCAAGCCCTCAACACCCAGGTCTTAGGGAACACTCCGGACCTAAAATTCCATATTCATATGTTCATTGACCTCATGGTTTATACATGTTTTATCCATTTTTTTAATGTTTGGTGATTATATTAAGCTTTGTTAGATATTTATTACAAAGATATCCTCTCAATTTATAAACTTATCTTTTACTTTCTCTAAGCTGCGTTTTGATTCATTTTAATAGCCGTACACTTCTGCTATATATTGTTGTATCTAGATTAAATATCAACCCAGTTCTTGGGATAAAAACCACATTGCCATCTATTTGCAATAAACATGTTAGTGTGTTACCTTATCCATCTAGAGTTCACTTTGTACATTTCATGAGGTAGGAGTTCACTTTTCCCTGCTTACTTGTGGACGTCCTTTTTTGTTATTTCTTTTAACAGATTCCTGCATCCATTCTCTTTCTGCAACCTCACATGTTGCTCTCATGCTCACCCAGGTTTGCTGGCATAGGTTCCTTCTCACTGCCAGTGGTCCGAGTGCTTCCCTTGGCCCTGCTCCACACTCCTATAATGTAGTTTTATGGCAAATGCTATTATAGTAAGCCTGCTTCATTGGTGGAATTATGACATGCAGTTTTGACCAAACATTGTAAAATATAAACATTGACTTAAAAAACAAAAGAAATTTCCAACACAAAGTTTCTGAATTCCTGTACATGCATTATGCAGCTCAGTTGAATGGGAGGAGCTCTCCATTGGTTCTGTTTTATCCTCAGTCATGTGATCTGATAGCCATTGTGGTACCCAGGGGTTCCCTGTCCTATGTATGCCTCCCAGAGAGCAAATGGTGCCCAACCAGCAAGGTCAACATTATGATAATCTCTCTAAGATGAAAACGTGCATGAAGGTGCTTAATTTGAGTGGTAAAGTGAAAGCTTTAGATTCATTGGAGGGTGGCATGTCTTGAGCAGAACTTGAGCAGAATTATGGGGAACCTCCATCAGGCATCCACGGTCTTCAAGATAAAGACAATGAAATCAGATCTAGGTTTTGGTGAATAGCACTGATGTGAACAGCCATGATTTTTGTGGCACTAATGTGACCTCCTGTATGCATTTTCAAGTTTTGGGTATTCAGACCTACTCTGCATATACTAGACAAATCTGGGTGATTTTAGAGGACTGAGCTCTTAGTGGTGCTCTCCCTGGAGCCCTGTCCTCAGGGACAGCAAGGGCCTACTGTATCTAATATCACCCGCTCCTACTTATCCTCTTCAAAGCTGTCCCGGTAAGATTCTACCTTCATCCTTTACTTTGCATTTAAGGGATCATTTTCAAATTTCACTAGGGAATCTATACTGAATTTATTGATCAGCAAATTTCTCTCTTGATAATATCATGATTTCATATTTCTTTACCTGACCTATTTCTCTCTTTAAGTGTTCTTTGCTCGTATCAGAATTTCTTGATGCCATCTCTTATCATTTTCTCCTCTGACTCTTACCACTCCCAAACTCTGCTTGAGGAAAGGATCCCACAGCCACATTTATTCAGAATCTCAGCCACAATCAACCCAGAAGTCCTCCTGCCTCCCAATCTGCTTTTCTCTCTTGAACTACAGTGGTTATCAATGGCAGCATTCTTGGTAGCACTTCGCACCCAGTTGATCTGCTTTGAATGCCCTCCATTCTCCTCTCCTCCTGTCCAATGTGTCATCCTTTACCTCATACATCTCCTGCTGAATGAGAACTTCTCTGACCTCCCAGCCCCAGGCTTTCCCATAACACCATGTGTTCTCAGCTCACACAAAGCCTTTCAAAACTCAATTGAACTAATCTGACCATTCATTTGTCTCTTCCATTAAACTATAAGCACAGAAACAGATTTTTCCACTGGTTTTGAAATACCTAATAGAATATACAAAGTGTTCCTTAAATGTTTGTTCAATTAAGCTACCAATTATCGTACTAATCTAGAGGTCACAGAGCAGCAGTCTAAGCTAAATCAACATCATTACAAGAGGAAGTACTCAAAAGGAGTCATCAGAGGACCTGAGTTCTAGGGATTTTTTTTTCCTGAGGCAGAGAAGTGGAATGACAGCCCCTTCTACCTCTGGGTTGAAGTCTTTTAGCAGCGTATTGGGGGCAGGCTTGTAGCTTCATACCACTTATAAGGTTGTTGTTTTTTAAATTTCAAAAAAGGAAAGGTATTTGGAGAGAAGTGCCCTGCAAATGTAAGGATGGTCACTCCACAGGACTGGACTCTCTCCAGAGTCCCACCATTTCCTCTCCCTTCTCAGAGAATCTCTTAATTGTATGTCAAAGCACTGACGTTCTGCTAGGTCACAAGAAAGAATTGTCTGCTCATAGGTCAATGAGTGTTAAGAAAACCTTAGGTAGCTAGGTAGGTAGATGACAGACAGACAGACAGACAGACAGACAGACAGACAGACAGATAGACAGATAGACAGATAGATAGATAGATAGATAGATAGATAGATAGATAGATAGATAGATAGATAGATAGATAAATAGATAGATAGATAGCCTTCTTTGACCAGTAGTTTTTGCTAAAGAATCTTTAAATATAGGACAGAAAAAATGACTTTTTATTTCAATAATGTAACAACTATTTGAACAGTTAAAAATTCATTGCAGGCTGTTGTTTAATAGTACTTATAAAGATCTCTTTATAGCATTTCAATGAAACAACCACCAAACCAGGACTGAGCTCTATGTATCCCAAGTACTGGCTAGTTAAAGAGCAAATTATATGATGTCTCTAAGGCCATGATTGGGGACACTAAGCACCAGGTTTTCTTTCTACAAAACCTCAGTGACTTTGTCAGTGAAGGCAGTTGGGGTACCAACCACAGTGTGGAAGAAGACTTCTAGCTGAGTCCATGGGTTCGAGACTCAGTCCTGGAAAACCCACAGGCCTGATGCAATGGCTCAACTTAGGTTCAGTGCAGGGGGGAGACCAGAAGACAGGTAAAATAATAATTTAACACAATTTAATAAGAATGAAGTAATTGTGAACCATTTCTATCCTGTAGTGAGAATGTATCTGTGCTCTTTCAATAATTACAGAATATTTGAAATATTCATAGAAGTAAGCATAATGAGTTACATCTGCTCATACACACACCCAAGTATGACAAATGAACCAGCGCACTGGTATATGCACTTGTGATTCTTTAAATGTCAAAGGGGATGTTAGTTCCCCTGATTTGCTCCCTGGTCCCCTCCCTTTTACCAGGAAGTCATTAGTGTTTCCAAGTTCTTCACATCTATATTTTTAACACTTGCTCTGTATATTTTTCCATTTATAAATAATAAAAGTGGTTTCTTTTCTATGTGTTTCAAATGTACATGAATGGCGCTGCATTGGATCTCATTCTTCCATGTAATTTTGATTCCCTCCAGCATGCACACACCAAGCCCATTCATCCATGTGAGTGGCACCTCTGTAATTGCCAGGAGAAATGGACTTTCCTTAAGTTAAGCAGAAAAGGCTTCCATTAGAAGGATGCTGGAGAACTGACAGGAGACATAGACAAAAGTAGTCAAAGAAGTAGGCTCAGGTGGGGGCCCTGGAGGGAAGATCAGAAGCCAGGCAGCTGAAAACATCAGCTCAATGCAGTTGGGGTCTAACGTGTTTCCTTGGGTGGTGCCTATGGCCAGCACAGCCAGAGCCAGCTCCATGGAGCACACTGCCCCTGCCCCAATACCCCACATCACCTTGTCACACCAGCTGACATGGCCGCCTCCATCAGCACCCTGGCTTTCCATCAAGTCTCTTCCCAATGTCACAGCATGGAGCTACAGGACACATTTGCCATTGTGGGACTTGTACTCTGGAGGGGAAGACAGATACAGAAGCCCACAGCCTGCTAAGGATTGGATCTGGGGCGGAGTTCAGGTGGAACAGGCCAGTGCAGGAGCAGATCACCCCCTCCGTAACCCAGAGCAGTCAGGAAGATGGAAGATGGGATCGCTGTGTGTCTGCCTCCTGCCTGGGAATTGCGTAGTGTTCCCTCTCAAAAGATAACATTGGTGCTCGGTATCACCATTGCTTTCCTCCTCTGTCCCTGCAGCAGGGTTCCAATGGTGGTCATGTGTTTGACTCTGCCTCTTCTTGAACTGTCTGTGGACTTCCTATCCTGTGAGGTGTAGTGTCTGTGATGCTCCCTTCTAAATCTTTGCCTCCTGCTGCCTGTTCTGTTGGTTATTACAGTATAGGGAAAAGTATCTCTATCCCAATGTACCGGCCCTGGCGAGGTCTCCCAGGCCTCCGCTGGTCTGTCCACTGTGTTGATGTTAAAAAACGTATTTTATGAAATAGAATTTACATGAAATAAAACCCACTAGTTTAAAGTGTATTATTTGATGAGTAAAAGTTACACAGTTACAGTTATAGCATGGTGTATTCCAACACCACCAATCACTCGGAAAGCTCCCCGATGCTCATCTGTTGTTAATTCCCTCCCCCATCCTCAGCCCTGGACAATCGCAGACCTTCCTCCTGTCCATACCATTCTTTGAAAGTTTTCATATAAGGAAATCACATAGGATAGAGTCCTTGGAGACCTTTATTGATCCTAATGGCTTTGAAAGCCGTCAATGTCATTGCTTATATCAGTACCACACTGTGTTACATTGCTGAGTAGTATTCCATTGTTTGGATATAGCAAAATGTGTTTCACCCAATCACTGGCTGACAGATATTTGACTTTTTTCCAGTATCTTTCCAATTATAAGTGATGCCACTCGGTGTGATTTGTGTACAAATCATGGGAGAGATAAAACTACCACCACACCTCCCTCCATCCTTTTGGGGGCCCTAGATTGCTCTAAAGTTAAATAGACATAAAATGGATTAAAAGGAGAAAAGCATATAAGTTTTACACCAAAGAAGAATCATCATAAAGAATGAAGGCCCAAATGAGCAGTGGGAGTCATTCTACATGGAATTGGAGGAGGAATATAGGACATACATTATGCAAACGGGCCCATCATGCAAACCAGTTTTTGTTTGGTGATGTGTGTATTTAGTTTCGTTTTTCCCCTGCTAGGATTTGACCTTAGGGCATTACATTTGTGGGATTATGACGTGCCATCATAGTCATTACTTCAGTTCTTCTTCCCTTAAGTTGTTTTTCAAGTTGGTTCTTGTGCTTTAGTCTCATAACTGGCCTCTAATCATGATCCTCCCAAATTCTGCCTCCCTGGAAGCTAGAATTACAAGCACCTGTCACTAGGTCCAGATGTTTTCATGTAAATCTGCATAGCATTATCTTGGGCTCAACTTCTTCAGGATAAGTATGTTGTATGTTTTACAAGGGAAATTCATCTTTAGATTCTAGAGAGAGCACCAGGGAAATAAGGATACTGGGTCTAGGTCGCATCTTGTCTTCACTGCTGTCCTGGCATCTTGTTGGGTGGGGGAAGCTTTTCCCTCAGTTCTGAAAAACTTAAGAGATAAAATAGACATCCTTTGAATTGCCAGATGTGTCATGAAGTTTTGCCCCAGAGAATGCTTGGTCTTGATTGTTGCCCTTTATGATTTGCTTTGCTTATATATCATACTTTCGTGGGGCTTGGGTCCCCATCCCAAACACGTGGTTTTCGCCATTAGAAACTTTATGCTAACTTCTTTCTGGCTGCAGGTCTTTGGTACAGGAGTCTATCTGCAGTTGCTGATTTTCTAATAAAGGCTCCCAATTCACCCTCTCAAAATGTGGCTTCTCTGTAGCTCACGAACAAATTCCCGCATAACAGAATCAAAGAGTTCTTTCCATAACGGCACTTTTTCAATGAGCTGATATAATCAATAAACTACACAGGAAACACTAAATTTCCTTGGGGTCTCCGTGTGGCATGGTTTCACTTGCTTTGGGAAACTTGAGCAGGACTGGTGGCAGTGTAATAGTATCTATGTAACTCACTGAAAAGCATTTCATGCACTATCCTCTGTTCCTCGCAACCATGAGAGAGTTGCTATCTTCTGCATCTTCCATCTTGCTATCTTAACTAGTTTTAAAGGAAAGCATGCATGCCCTGGTACAACATCAGAGTTCCAACTTCCTTTTTCTAAAGACAAATGATTTTAAAGGTGTTCAGTTAACACCGCCATACCTTCTAGCTACACTTTTCAAAACCAGTTTATTTTTCTTCTTCTTATTAAGTTGTGAGCATTCTAGGTCCTAAATACATGCTGCTTTTCAGCTCTTTTGCAAATAATTCCCCCAATTCATTTCCCTGATGTCTTAGGAAGCAAAAGTCCTTCATTTTATGAAGTTCCATTTATTTATGAAGTTCTGTTTGTTTGTTTTTTTTTTGGGGGGGGTGGTACGTGGTTAGAAATTTTTGCCTGCCTCAAGGTTGTCAGTATTTTTTCCTGTGCCTGTAGGTAGAAGGTTTACAGCTTCGCTGCTCTTACCTTTCTGTGGGTGACTCACTCCAAACTCATTGTTTGCATCCTGTGAGGCAGGGTTGAGCCCTATTGTCTTCCATCTGGACATCCAATTGTTCAAGGATGTCTTGTTGAATGGGCAGCTGTTTTCCTTTCCAATAGCGTTGGCTGCTTTGTTGAGATTCAATTGACTGTATAGGTGAAGATCTGTTTTTCCATTTCCTATTCTTTTCTTTTGATCTATTGTGTCTGTCTTCATACCAGTATCACAATGTCCAGATGACTGCTCTTCATCGTAAATTTTAACTCAGGTAGAATAGTTCTGCCAAAGTTGTTTTTAAAGTACTTGGTGTTTTTTGTGGAAATTTTAGCATCAGCATGCCAGTAAAAAAAATTCTGCTATAATTTCAAGAGGGATTTTTTGTTTTCTTTTCAATCAGCAGTCCAATTTAAGAACATTAGATTGAAAGGCACTCTTCTGATTGATCCATAACAGATTTTCCCTCCCTTTGTTTCATCAGTTCAGCCATGGTCTCTAGGTTTTCATGTGTATGGATCACTTAAATTTATCTTTATGTATTTTCTTTATCTTTTTTTTTTACTTTTTGTGGTGGTATTAGGTCTTGAATTCTGGATCTTGAGCTCTCAAACAGCTTTTCCACTGAAGGATGAAGCTCTGCTACTGAAGCCATACCTTAGCTTGGCTTTCTGCTGGTTGTTTCAAGATAAGTGTCTCTTAGATTTGTCTTCCCTAGGATGCCTTCTAACTGTCTTCTCAGATCTCAGCCTCCTGAATAGCTGTAACTAAAGCCACAAGGCAACAACTCCTGGCTAGTTTATGATGTCTATTCTTGATGCTCTGACAAATAATATTGTTTGCCTGAGTTTCTATTTTCAGCTCTCCATCCTTAGGGTAAAAAAAATAGATTTTATTTCACGTAATGGCTTTGATCCTTGTTAAATTCACTTCTTAGTTAATTGTAGGATTTAAAATATTTTAATAGCATTTTTCAGTGCAAAAAACATAACACACACATATATATGTGCAAATAAAGACAGCCTTACTTTTCCTTTCAATTTGGGTGTGACTGTCTTTTTTACCTGTTTGCACACGCTACCACCTTCAGTGACATTAATGGCAAACATGGGCGTTTATGCCTTGTTACAGTCTCTGGCCTTTAGACATTGAGAATGAATAAACTCTTCTAAAACCCCTTTGCAGGGTGAGAAAAACTTCCCCCATTGCCAGATTTCACAGAGGCTTTAGTTTGCAAAGTAGGCATCTAACTTAGCAAGTATTTGAGCGTATTGAAATTATTATGTTTTTTTTTCCTTTTAAGCCTGTTTATTAGTTTTAGAATATGAACTCAAACCTATGTTACTGGACTAGCTCCTTTTGGCTAAGATACATTATGACTTTTTGTGTGCATTTAAGTACATTGTCATAATGAAATAGCTAAGACAGCATTCCTTATAAAGAAAAGAACTTTATTTTGACTTAAAATCTAGGAAATGCAAGAGATAGGGGCCTCCCCTATGATGTTTTCCTGTTAGCAGGGTCTGAAGGCACCACTGAGCATCACAAACAGGAACATACATCTGTGTGTGTGTGGTCACTCCCTCCTGCTCATTACTAAAGCCTCTAGGATTCAATTTACAGCTTCACTCAAATGACTTTCTAGGTCTAATCACTACCAAATAGAAACACTATAGTCAGATTAAGTTTCCAGGCTCTTCATGGTCCACTTTGGGGCTTAATTTTCCAACACATAAGGTCTTGAAAGACAGACAAATCCAACACCTAGCCTTGTGTGTTTGGCTGGATTTAATTGGCAATTTTTTTAATGGATTTTCCCATCTTTATTCAGGAGGCTTATTGCTGTCAAGTGCTTTTTTTAAGGTATCATAAGAATTGGGAAGTAGTCTCCCTCTATGTGAAAAAGTTCCATTAGAGCTGGCAGATGTTAAATTTAAATATTTGCTTATATCTATCAGTGAAAGATTTGGACTAAGAGTTAATAGGCAAGAAGTAAGGAGGTTAAGTATAAATCTGAATTGTGCAATGAATGTGTGTAATTTTAGTTGGTTTACTTGATTAGTTTAAAACTTTCTGTCTCCCAAACTGTATGGGCTTTACACCTGCTCCTAATACTTCATTATTTTCCTCTTGTTATTTTTAGCATTGTTGAAGAAATCACCTTAACATTCTACTATGATTAATTTTGGTCTCCTCCTCTTCCACTCCCTCCTCCTCCTCCTCCCCCTTCCGCCTCCTCCCTCTTCCTCCTCCCTCCTCCTCCTTCTCCTCCTTCTCCTCCTCCTCCTCCTCCTCCTCCTTCTTCCTCCTCCTCCCCCTTCCACTCCTCCTTCCTCCTCCTCCTCCTCCTCTTCCTTCTTCTTCTTCTTCTCCTTCTTCTTCCCTTTCCCTTCCTTCTCCTTTTTCTCCTCCACCCATAACATTCTCTCAAGTGGTTACTTAGTTTATTGAGCCTCAAAACAACAGATTTTGGCTCCATCAACTTTTTTCTGTTGTTTCTGTTTTCTACATTATTGAATTTGATTTCCACATCTTATTTTATTCTTCATCAGAGTCACTTTTTTTTCTTCAAGTTTCTATTCTGGAGTATTAGTTCACTGATTGAAGATACTCTCATGCTAAAAACACTGGTAAATATTCCCTTCTACGAGCTGCTTTTGCTACATCACACACATTTTGGTATGATTCAATTTGCATTGAAGTGATGATATTCCCTAGCTTCCATTGCCATCTTCTCTTTGATTCATAGTTACCAACAGATATATTTTACTTTCCAGTCTTTGGATATTTTTCTGTGTGTTTTCTTTTATTAATTTATAGTTTAAGTTTGGTTTGTTAGATAATATATTTCACATTATTAAATACAAATTTATTGAGACTAACTTATGGTTTATTTCAATAGTAAATACTCTTGTTTTCTTAGTTCTTATTAGATTATGAGGAATTTTTATTATAAAGAGGTGTGGAATTTCCTCCATTGTTTTGCCACCATCAATCCGAGTAATAATGTTTCTTCTCTGATTTATTGATACTATGTGTGGGGATGTGGGGGTGTCTAAATAGACTTTATCAATCCACCACATTTTTCATTTCCAAGATAAACCTAACATGAGATATCTTAGTACACAGCTGAAATTGAATTGCTACTATTTTAGTTATGATTTTTGCCTCTATCTCAGTGAAAGTAATTTATAATTTTTCTCTTCTTCTGCCTCCTCCCCTGTCCAATGGCTCCTTCCCCACACAACAGTTCTACCTTATTTTTTCCTTTCAATTTTTAGGTCTGCATATGGGAGAAAGCATGATATCTCTTTTTGAGTCTGCTTTATTTCATTTAACATGATGCTCTCCACTTCCACCCTTCGTCCTTCAAGAAACTTAATTTCATTCTGCTTTTTATTGTAGAGAAAAGCTATTCAAAACCCTAATGGAAATACCAATGTGGTGGCACCACACCCAGAGTGGATACCCCTTTTTAATTGACATTCTTCTGATACACCGTCCATTCTTTCACTTACACTCTGCATCATTTTAGTTTTAGCTGTGCCTCTTACAAATGGCACAGAGCTAGGCTTTGAGAGAACTGGGCCATTCACTTATGTTTACCATTTCTCAGTTAATAGGCAGTGGGGTGCATGTTTAATAAGGACATACCAACACCTGAAGCCTGCAGTTAAGTAGAGATAGGTTTGACTCTAGAACTCACACCTCTCATATTTTGTCCAGGGCTTTGATTTTATGGTTCTTTTGCTTAACTGAAGCAGAAGAAAATACTACAAAGAAGAGAAAATGCAGCAATGAAGCAGGAGAAGCTGGGCAGGGGTCAAGCCCCTGAGCCCACCCAGACTGTTCAGCTTCTCAGAGAGAACTCAGCCAGTTATCTCACTCTAAACCTCAAGTTGGCATTTGTTGGGCCAATGAGAACATGCACGTGTTCTTCATGGATGTAAAGTCCATTTGGAAGGTGAAAGAGAATTGTATTCCTGGCTCAGGAAACGGTTCATTTGCCTAACAAATACAGGGCACTGAGTTCCTGACTCTCACAGGTGAAAGACCAAGAAAGCATACTAGACTATACTTCAGTTTTTGTATTATGTTGTCTTTTTTTAAGGCATCGAGTGTAAATTAAATGGTGTTCCATCAAAATACGAGTATATCAGAATCTAAACCCCAGTACCTTTGGATGTGATCTTATTTGTTTGTAGTACCTTGGAAAAATGTAATCATTTATGATGAAGCTGTTAAGGTTCTCTTAGTCCAACATGGCTGGTGTACTGATAACAGAGGGGTGCTTGGACACAGAACCACATGATCATGAAGGCAGGAACAAAGGTGTGCTTTATAAGACATGGAAAAGTAAAGATGGCCAGCAAGTCATAGAAGCCAAGAGATAGATATGAAACTCATTTCTTCTACACAGGGATTAAAGGGGACTTGCTAACACCTTCATTAAGACATCTGGCCTTCAGAATGGTGAAAGAATCCATTGAAGCTGTTTAGGTCCACTTAATTACTGTGGCCTTGGTAAACTAAGTCCGCATCTTCATATTGTGGCTAGAAGTCTTCTTGTTGAGGAAACACCCCTAGCTTCTGTAAATCCGTACATGCATGCACATGTATGCATGTGTGCATGCATGCACATTCTTGCATATTACACACAAGGATGTAAATGCCTACATTTAGTACATCCTTGTGCACACGCATGCCCACACACATGCACATGGCTGTGCATGTCCTTGGATGCATACGTGTGCGGATATTTGCAAGTATAGACACATGCACAATGCACTGATACACAACTATGTCTACACTCATACATGCATGCATACTTACACTGGTGCATGCCTGGGCATAGGCATTCATGCATGCCTGTACACATGTCTTGTGTGTACATGCATGTACACAAGCATGGACAGCATAATGCATATGTGTCCCTGTGCATATATGTCTTCATAGTGCATGCATGCATGTATGCATACATATATGAAGATTTTGCACGCACATATGGCATCTCACAAATGCTCTGTGGAGAATTATGATGGAGAAGTGAACCCTCTCCAAAGCTCTTCCTCAGTAGTTGAGTGTAAGGGGAAGGGGCAGGTCTGTGTCAGGAAACTTGAAACTGAATATTGATTTTGAGCAAAGTCTTAGATGCTGGTTCTTTGTCTCTCCCTCATGGTCAGCTTAGAACTCTGATCAGGCCTCAGTATACTCAACTTCATGTTTTCAAAATACTTGGCCAGCCTGTCTGTACTTACATGCTCATAATTCATTTGATTGCCCAACATTAATTAATCAAAAACATGTATAATGGAATATGCAACAAAATCGTTTTCCCCAAATGCCTGTGATGTCACCAGCAGCCAATCTGAATAGAAGGGGACATTCTTGCGGATTACTTCTAAGCTTATGCACAGCTGGGCCAGATGAGAGGCTGGAGGACCCCAGTAGGATAGTCCTGAGTGGCTGAGGTCCAAACTCTGCCTGGAAACACCCTCTCCTCCTATGGCTTCCTGAATGGAGTGGTGGCTGGTGGGGGGGAAGGGGAGGGGAGGAGGGAGGCTCTTGCTAGGCCTGAGTGTCAAGTGTGGCTGGGACAGCAGTGAAAGTGAATGCAGACCTCCGTGTGGCTGCTGCTGCCAGATGGACTTTCTCATTTCAGCTTGGCATGGGAGACTGCACACGGACGGGGCAGGGGTAGAAAATGGCTTGCCCAGGTAGTTGCACACAACTCAAGGTTCAGTGAGAAGAGAGGATGGGGCTGGATTAACAGCCATCTCTGTAATGTCTACCAGCATGGGGCCCTCAGCCTTCCCACCATGTTTATACTGCAGTAGTATTTATCTTAGGAGAATAAGCAAGATATTCTTTAAGGTGCTATACCTCCTCACAAGTTCTGGGCCTTCCTAGTCGTCCCTCTATTCAATCTGCAGCTAAATACTAAGGGCCTGAGGGATGCCAGGATGCAAATCAGGTGCCAAGCATGGGTAGCCCAACAGGCTTGCAGTCTGAAAGGGAGCAGGAGACACTGTACCACCCAGGAGTGGGTCACCTGAGCTCTCAACACAGCTGTGGTAAAAGGAGGCCCAGGCCCCACCCTGCAAAGAAGATCCTAGATCGGCAGCTCTCAGCCTTGTTCTGAGCAGGACAGAACACCTCTAGGAGGTGTCAGCCATCTTTCCTCAAGCCTCCATCCCAGCCTCCTGTGGATAGCATCTTGGCTAGGGGCAAACAGACAGACAGACAGAGCCATGCTCCTCAAGGCAGCTGGGAACAGACAGGGAAAATTGTGCCTAGTCAGCCTTACTTTGTAGAAAACAAAACTAAACATCCTCTAAGCCCTCCAAAGCACCCTAAAAATATACTTCCACGGCCATTTTTGTTAACTGTCGTCGGAGCTGTTTGCCATTAAACTTGGAGGATGCTTCTAGAAAGCTGTTTCCTCCCAAAAATGTCTCTCACCTGGTCCTCAATTTCCTTTGCACCGCACCTGCATGGGAAAGGGACTGGGAAGGGCACAGGCAGACAGACTCACCCCTGCATTTCATCAGGCAACTGAATAGTTTTTAATCCATCCCAAATTGGGTTTTGAGTTGCTATAAGTCAAGTAGCCTAGCACTGCTCATTCAGCCTTCGCCAAGGGAGCCTCCAACAAGCCACACAAGCGCATTTTCCTATGATCTTCGTCTGGGCAAACTAAGCCCACAATGATCCCAAAGGTAAAGCAAAACTGGCTTGGCGCTCAGACAGCGTCCTCCAAGCTGGGGGTGTCTCCCCCTTGGCAGGTGATGGCAATGGGCCCTCCATGATCTTCCATCCTAGAGCAGCATGGTAGGTGGGTCCTTGGTTTGTCCCCACTGGGCAGGTGAGGAAAAGCAAGGCTTTGAGTGACAAGGAGGAGACTGGGAAACAGACTGAGCCCCATGGGCTGGCCCGGGCTGCTTGGCACAGCTTTGCCTGAGAAGATCAGACGCCATACACAATGCGGGGAGCCACTCTCCTCCCAGGGGCCGGGTGTCTTGGCAGGGAGGCGGCCAACTGCTCAGTTGGCTGAGGAGATAATAACGCTTAGAGCTGTTTATCAACCATCTTTGAATGGCAGGCTCCGAATTCCTAATTAACCAACATCCCGCGCTCTGGTAGTGCTTCGAAGAGCCCAATCGTATCAGATCACGAACATTCTACATGGATCTATCTCTCCCCAAAACCTGTGCTCTGTGCCTGATAAATAGAACTTCCTGACAACAATAATTAATGAATGGAAGGAGAGGAAGGGGCAGGCTTTGTGAACTTCCCCAAATCCCTAGAGCTCCCAAGAATGAAAGTTGATTTTTCTGCCAAAGACAGGCTTGTGTGGACAATGTGCCTGGAAGAAAGGGCCAGAGATACTCAGCTGTTGTGAATTTTCCCAGGAACGCAGGGGCTGAAGTCCTGAAGCCACCTGGTACCCAGCTGTTCATCGCATCATGGGCCTAGAGTTCTGCCCTGGAGGGGTCCACAGACACCCGCCATCATTACCCTTCCCTGTCCATACCATGTTTGTCCAACTCCTTGTAGATGACTGAGACAGGATGGGGCCCAGGGCCTCCTGGAGGGGCCTGTCTGTCAACTGCATGCCCTGTCTCCTGGGTTTCACCTGCAGCTGGCGGCTGTCCCTCCACCCAACCACCCTTCCTTCCTTTTCCTCTAGGATCCCAAGCCATTAATCATGCTTAGCCCTAGCTCACCTGCCCATGGGGGTTGGGGGGGGAGGAAACTTCCTGCACTTGCTCCACCTCTTCCTGTACTTGCTCCACCTCTTCCTGCACTTGCTCCCCCTCTGTGCTGAGCCCACCCTCCTCTCTTTGCACCTGTCTAGCTGCACATTTCTCCATCACACCACATCCCCTTTAACATAAACCTTCTCCTCTCTGCGTTCAAGCTCGACCATGAACTTTTCAGAGCGTTGGGTAGACTCTTTCTCCATCACCCTCGAGACAGGCAGAAAAAAATAGAAGGGTCTTGGTGGCCAAGTAATTCCTAGCACACAAAAGAATTATACTTTGTAAATAGTAATAATTCACACTCCTTCAAGGACAGAGGTGCCCATTGGTTGTTAATTAATTAGGCCTGGTGAACTGTGGCCCAAAGGAGAGATGCCGACCTCTGAACTCTCAGAAACCCAGTGAGGAGGCAAGCCACTGTCTCCTGACTGCATGGCCACAACAAAGGTTCACTGTTTCCACCAGCGCAGAAAGACGCTGGTCCAGTGGAGAACACGGAGGCCTGCTCCTCGTCCACGGGGGAGACCATTACTGGATTTTCTTGGATCCGGTGATACAGCTCAGAGTTCAGCTCCTTCATACTTTGGATCTGAATTTCCCTCATGGATAAGAATATGGAATCTTTTGCTTTCCTATGTGTTTATTGGCCATTTGTAACTTGGGATATTTTTTGAACACTGTCCTTCCATTCATTTGCTGATTGATTGCTTGGATCATCTGTTATTAGATTCTTGAGCTCTCTATATAGTTCGGGATATAAATCCCTTGTCAGAAAACTAGCTGACGAGAATCTCCTCCCATTCTGTAGGCCATCTCTTCAGCAATTATTTATTTGCTTTTTGATTGGATGAAGGCCTACTTGTCAATTATTGCTCTTAGTCCTTGGACGATTGGAGAAAGTTATTGCCTGTTCCTATTTATCTTAAGTGTTTTATCTATGGTTTCCTCTAATCGCTTCGAAACTTCGGGCTCTACCTTAGGGTTTTTGATGGATTTTGAACTGATTTCTGTACAAGATGATGTATAGGGATCTAATTTCAACATGCAACATGTGGATATTCAGCTTTTATAACACAATTTGTTGTTGAAGAGGCTGGCTTTTCTCCAACGAATATCACATGACACACAAGGACAGCAATAACTACTGCAGGGGTCAAGTGGCTTATCTCTGGCTGGCATGTTGGGCTGGTACACTGGGTTGGTACGCTGGGAATGTGTGCTACCTGGCATGTCACTGGAATGGTACTCTGGATATTAATCCCTTGTCAAATGAATAGTGATAAAAATGTTCTCCCACCTGTAAGCCATTTCTTCACCCCAGTAATTATATCTTTTGCTGTTCAGAAGCTTTTTAACTTGGTTCAATCCTACTGGTGAATCTGTTCTGTGCTTTAAATTTGTGGATACTTGGGAGTAATCCCTTCTTCCAAGAAGCCTCACCACACTGTAGCTGGACCTGTTTCTAGAGACCAAGCAGGACAGGCCAACAGCAAACCCAAATGCTGTACTGGGAACCCAGAGCATGACGAGAGAAGGAAGAGGGAGGAGGATTTGAGTGCTTATCAGAGAGCAGACCTTGGACCTCCCAAGAGAAGGGCTTTCACCTCTCCTCTGAGGTAGGAGAGACACAATCGTCTGGGTGAGACATTCATTTTAAAGTATGGCTCCGTAGGGTAGAAAGGGCTTGGGAACTAAGCAGGACTGATATTCCAGCTGCCTCACAGTTCCAGTATGTGAGGAGGAGGGACTGTGGGGCTTTAACCCGTGATGTGGGGTTTTGGCTGAGCAGTGCAGTTACCACGCTGCCTCCTTGTGCCTGTCTGTGGAGGGGGAGGCCTACTCCTGAGAAGACAGGCCTCCCTGGTGGCTGGTGAACCTCCACGGTCCACAAACGCCACAGACTCTGTGTGCCACACACCACCATGACAAGAGCCGTACTGGCAAACTCTAGCCCTCAGCCACCCTTCTCCATCCACAGGCCTTGAGCTACCCTGAGCGGCTCACCTTCCACCTTTCCATGGAAAGTTAACCCGGTGAGCCACCAGGCTCTTCCAAAGTCTGCTCTAGCATGTTCCTGCTGCTGCTCCTCATCCACAGTTTGGCAGAAGATGAACTCCAATGCCAGGATAGAGGATGGCCGACTCATTTCTGAGGGTGGCAGAGCTTGCTGTAATCCTTCCCCCATGCTTGTTTCAGACTTTGCCCTTGCAAGTAAACCCGTTTCCTGTAGACAGTGGACATGATGGGAAGAGAAGCATGTGTCTGACCTGCTCCATTTCCAGAGGCCCAGCTCTGTCCCCGTGTCCTCAAGGTCAAAAGCCTTTCATTTAGAACTAACCCGTGCAGGCTTCCACAAACGGTTTTCAAACTGTGGTGGAAAGGGACCTCAAGGAGTGGACACAGATGCTCCTCCCCCTCCTCTTCCTCCCCCCCCTCCTCCTGCTGCCCCTCCTCCTCCTTCTCCTCACCCCCCCCACACCTTGATTTGCTGGCTTGAAAGGCAATTTAGTATCCTCAACAAGGGCACCTCACTTTGCACCAAGCGTTGACATGACTATTGTCTGATGACAATATTGTCTGATGACAATGAGGGACGTGCTGTCCCTCAATTTTGTCCAGGCAGAGAAAAAAACTCTGCCAGGAATCTTGTCTCCATGAGCTCAGAAGGTCAACTACTGTGTGGACCACAGCCAGCCCATGTCCAAGCTGAAACCTGAGCCCTGAACCCCTGCGCTCTCTGCTTACCCCATACTGTCTGTCCCATGAAGCAATTGCAGGGCACTAGCTGGGTGTTAGGACATCTCCGATCAGGCAGACAGGAAAGAACTCTCTAAACTCACAGGCTCAGTTTGACTTCCCAGAGAAACAGAACATGAGAGACCGACTGGCAAGCAAAGAGCTCAGAGGGGAGGTGGTTCCAGGAAGTACAGGAAAGGAGCTGGGACCCAAGACAGGGACAGGAAATCAGTGACAAAAGAGCATGTCGCCCAACAAATTTCCCAGAGGGTAACTGGGCTCAATCTCACTGGGGAATTCTGGGAAGCTATGCCTCACCTTCCTGGAAATCATCTACCTCAAAACCAGGAATGAAGGAGGCAGCCATGGTGTGGAAGTGGTACCAGCTCTCCATCCATCGTGAGTTGAGGGTGTTAAGTGTCATGCATCTGGACTTCTCACACAAGAATCAAGTGTGATCTCCCTGCCAGCAAGCATCCTCAGACACAGTAACTGCATATAAGCAAGGAGATGGCTGAGCTGCCTGTTTATTTTGTTTCACATGTTTGGCTAGTGCTAGAGATCGAACACAGGGCCTCACCCTTGGTAAGTCTTATACCACTGAGCCCTGCACCAGACCCAAAGAGGTGACACTTTCCTGAGCAACCCTTGCCTGCAAAGCTCATGGGTATCTATTCACTTGTGTCATGGAGGTAGAGGAGCTCCACAGAATAACAATAGTGGAGACAGATGTTTGGAGTCAGGTTTAGAAGCGGAATGGTCAGGAATGAAGATCCTGAGTATCTACTGCAGACAAAATAGTTACAGTGCCCACCATACAGAAGGAAGGCTGGACTGAAAGGGACAGTGTGTATAGACTGGAGCATATCAACCTGGAACCGTATTCTGAGCTGATCTACTCCTTACAATGACCCAGGAGGAATCTGAGAATCCCAGAGGTCAAATGTGTCCAATGTCCTCCAGACATTGAAGCTCAGAGCCGGATCCAAGCGTCTGACAGGTCGGCTCATGGAGGGCCATGGGGTGTGTGTCATTGTGGCCTTTTGGCTGTGAGCTCTGACTTCCTGTGAGTTCCTCCCCCACTCCAAGGAGCACATGACACCAAGTGGGGAGGAGCCCCTCACACGACTGCCTGGCATCTGCCTTGCACTGAACTTGGTGGCTGTGCTTCTTTCCAGATCACAGTACATCCCTTCTCCCAGACTGCTTGACAGAGCTGCCTTGAAGATGTGAAGGCTTTCTCGAAAACCCAGAAATCTGTGATTAATGTTTTATTGGCTGGTGGGCAGCAGAAATGCTATTCAGGCTCAAGAGAAGTAATTCAAATCGGAGACATTGTCTGATACAAAAAAAAAAAAGCTTCATGTACAGATTTAAAAAAAAAATTTAAGTGACTTTGGAAGGAAGCTTCAACCTGAGGAGAAGGATCAAAGGCAAACTTGATGGTTTCAGGGTGGAAATTCTTCCCTCTGTAACTTCGCCATTCCTACAGAGATAATGATGTCCACCTGTCAAGACAGGCACGCCGCGGAGAGAGAGAGAGCAAGGACTTCACAGAGCTCAAAAAAGGGGCTGGGAGGAAAAAAAGCAATGGCTTCTCTCCTGCCTTCCCACTGTCCTCCACGCTGGAGAACAGATGGCCAAGGCCACAGTGACCCTGGAAAGCTGATGGGGACAGCCTTTGGGCTCTGCGTGGCCCTTCCACTCGGCCAGGTGGCACACGTCTTCCTGTGTGGCTGCCGCAGGACAAAGTGCTGAACTGGACACTGCCCCCTACAAAGGCGCCTCACACAGCTCGAGCTCCCATCCACCACCCATCCTTCGGCACTTTCTCTCTCCTGTGACCCACACCATGGAGCTGCCGGAGGCCGGGCTTCACTGAGGGCGATGATGGCCCCCAGGGCACACAGGTCTGCAGACATCAGCTCCACCTGGGACACGCAGGTCTGTACGTGGTGAACTGGCGGGCGTGTGAAAGAATATTTCTCTGGTTGGTTTTCCTTACGGGTTCATTTCGGCTACTGAATCTGGTAGTTTAATAGTTTTTCTCAGAACTAATGGCTTGTGTTGCTATATTAATAAGAGTGGTTTAAATATCCTTGACAATTCATACAGTTTTAAAAATAAATAAACACCTGGATGCAGTGGCTTATGCCTGTAATCCCAGCTACTCGGAAAGTAGAGTGCAGGAGAACTGAAGTTCAAGGCTAGCTTGATTGGGCAAAAAAATCTGTGAAGCCCAGTCTCAACCAATGAGGAAGCTGGACACAGTGATGTGTGCCTGCCATCTCAGTGGCAAAAGAAACACCCATCCGAGAGCTTAGATTTTATATCTGTCCATCCCAAACTAATTAAATTAATAGAATAATCACTCATCCTGCAGTGAGCTATATATGTTAGAAATCCATCTTCAGACATAAGCGAGGGTCCAGCAAAAGGTCAGATCTCTAGTTACACCCGCCAGCTGACCTTGGCCTTGCTACTTAACCCAGAAGACATAGTTAGCAGGTTGCCTGCCGCAGGCCACTGCTCTTTCCCAAGCAGGTTCTCTGCCTGCCATTGTTACTAACCCAGTACAATTCTCTTCAAAACTAGCAATGACAGTTCACCAGCAACATGCAAGTTCTGCTACGTCCTTCACTTGCATTTCAAGTGTGTGTGTGAACCGGGACACCTTCCTTCCTTTTTGTTAGGATCCACAATTGCAAGTACGTTAAAAGAACTTATAAGCAGATTCGTTGTGAGGGCCTTCTCTTAATTCATCCTTATTTTCCACACGTGTGGGAAGAACATTGGATGTGAGTCCCTGGACTCTCTCTTTCTCAGCCATGACGTCTGTGTCTGATTCAACGTAAAGCCTAGCCTCATTCATACTTTTCAAATCCACCAGCTGAGCATAAGCACAGCACAAGCATAAGCACTAAGATCACACCTTTGTGTTCCTTGGATTTTTAGATGGTCTACCTCAAGACCAGGGAGGGAGAGGGATGCAGTGAAGCTCCATGCCAAGTTCATAGTGGAGCTGGAAGTATTGCCAAGTAAGACCGATATGGTCTTCCACCCAACAGGTCTCCTTTGCCCCCACTCAGACATACACACACCCCTTGAAGATGCCATTGCTCTCCATTGCAAACATTCCCCAGACATCCTCTTCCCTTCTGAGTCCAAAACATCCATTTCTACAAGACTTGCCAAGCATAGATCTCATCTTAGAAGAAAGTTAGACTTTGTGTCAGTGCCTATTACCAAGCAAGAAACAAACCTGGGTATGGCTTAGATAAGAGTCATTAAAATAAGAGCAACGTGGGCTGGGAAGATGGCTCAGTGGTAGAGTGCTTGCCTCTCATGTATGAGGCCCTGGGTTCAATTCCTCAGCACCACATAAGCAAAACAAACAAACAAAAACAAGCCAGAAGTGGCGCTGTGGCTCAAGAGGTTAAAATAAGAGCAACGTGGCAGGTGAGGCCTATGAAGTTCTTCAAACATGAAACAAGAAGGTGATGGAGCACAGGTGAATTTAAATGATCTCTACAGGGCAAAGCTGCAGCCATTCAGGTGGGCAGTCTTTTTAGTGTGCATCAAAAAGTTTTCTGTTCACAATTATGCTTGGCCAAAAAATACATCATGGAACAGAAAAAGTTTCCTCACCCATGACCAAGATAATCCACTATACCAGGCCCGACAAAGCTCAAGTCTTACCTGAGCTCTGACTTAAAAGCAGACTTTGTAATGAACCAAAAATCAACATGCTGGAACATTTGTAAGTTAATGAAGAAATAGGAAGAAGGAAGAGGAGGGGAGAAGGATGGTGAGAAGGAAGAGGAGGAGGAGGGGGAAGGAGGAAGAAGAGTAGGAGAAGGGGGAAGGAGGAAGAGGAGTAGGAGAAGGGGGAAGGAGGAAGAGGAGGAGGAGGGGAAGGAGGAAAAGGAGGGGGAGGCGGAAAAGCAGGAGGGGGAGGAGGAGGAGAAGGAAGAGGAGGAGGGGGGAGGAGGAGGAGAAGGAGAAGAAGAAGAGGAAGAAGAAGAAGGTGTCAGTGTTGAGAACTCTGTAATGGGGAAGACAAGCCCATGCTAGCAATGTGAATAAAGGTTGCTTCTGTCAAGGGTGAGGTATAAGAGATTTCACTGGACACGAAGTGGATGAGCTAGATGGCTTCTACCACCTTTCTCCTCTGTGATTCTGTTAAATAAAACAACAAAGCTTTTGAGTCAGGTCAACAGCAGATCGGATCCAGTAGATTTGAACCACACGATCTTAGTGGGATTATTAGGGCCTTTAAATAAAACACACTGTAATACAGCAATAAAATATCTATCACATAGAGTGGTGGAAAGAATTGATACCTTTTAATTTTATAAAGTGCCTGGTCACAACTCCCTGCCTTTGAAAAATCACTCGGTGAACATTAATCCATCTCTGAAGAAAGATCAAAGACACAAGCCGGTGTTGACCTAGAGTCTGGGCAGCCCAGGACAACATCACTCAAAGGACATTTCTCAGGGACAACTTGAGAACCATGCACTACAGATGCAACTGAAACCTTGAACTCCTCAGTCAAATGACCATTTCGCACCACCCTGCCTCCATCTCCCCCCACTTCCAGCTCCCTCCTTGACTTTACTTTTCCACCTAATATTGTTATGGGGAGTGTGCATCATTTCCCCTTTGGCTGGGCTGAAGGAGGCTTGTTTGCTCTTCGTAGGCTTTCCTCCTGAACAAAATCTGTTTGTCTGTTGAGGTTCACCTTTCTGTTCTCTTACTGTTTTTACATTTTGGTGCCAAAACCTGAGACAGAGCTCTGGCTTGGAGGAGGGAGAGGGGAATCCCTTCCTCACCCCTCCTTGCTCAAGTCTCTGTCTCTCTTTCTCTCTGTGTGTCTCTTTATTGTGAACTCCAGATCAAGGCCATTTGCTGTTTTGCCTATATTTTGGTACCCAATAAAGTCTGTTGGTTTGTTGTTGACCACGCTTTCTGCTCCTTTTCTTTTCTTACACTAGATGGCTCTTCCAGAATGTCTTTGCTGATCCTCATCGCTCCTGGTTGGGCTGGGTTTTATTTCCTCATGAGCGCCATTCTCTGTTACTGTGTGCCACACTGTATGCCATACAATTGACCCCTGGCCCAATCATTCATAAAGTGTCGGCCTGTTTCTGTAGATCACAGGAGTGGGATAAGGCCACCCCACAGGTGGAAACAGCACATGAAATCATTTGGCACATGACAGGGCTGATATCTAAGTTTCTTCTTAGTTACACACAGCCTATGTGTTACATTGATCATTCTGTATGTTCTGTAATGATGCTGTGAATATCCAAATGGCTCTTGGCTGAGAAAAGGCCTCAGATCCCTATTAGGAGTGCGTGACTATGAGTCCTTGGGCTTCATCTCTCTCTACCCCACCTGTAACTTCACTTCATGCCTCTGCCAGAGCTGACAAAGTGTCCAATAGATGTATAATTGATGAATTTCCTCTCTCAAGAATAGAGCTGCGCTAGTAGGTGGAGATCCTCTCCTTATAGAGTCTTTACACAAGGAAAACTTCCCCTCCCACCTTCACAGATGTGGAAACAAGCCCAGCCTAGTCTGTCCCAAGCCCACAACACTGGCCCAAGACCCCTGCTCTGCCAAAAGGAACAGTCTTTCTCTGAGGACACTGAGCCCTGGGCCAGCCAGAAGTAGCCTCATAAAACCCCAGCTTGCCATGAAGTAGCTTCATGGAAGCTAAAGCATCAGCCACAGAGCTCCAGCTTATCAGGCTGGAAGTTATAAATGGTGAGCAAACCCATCACTTCCCAATGCCCCTGTTCTCTGAGCCTTCTCAAGGCCAAGGCCCTAAGTTAAAATCAGACTCCCCTCTGGCCTCTTGTTTGAATGCATTTCTTATCAGATTCCAATTCTGTTACCTATATAGAACCACCCTTGACTCACCTACCACCCTGTAGAGCCCTGTGAGCACCCCTTGAACCCCAGTTATCTCTTTATCACCATCTCCTTCAACTGTAGTGAACAGACCAGCTTGTGTGAGATGCTCAGGGAATCTCGAGTGCAAACATCCACTCAGACTCTCAGAATGAGGCCACGCCCATCATGTGACCATGCCTGAGGTAGACAGATCAAACAGAGTGCATAGTTTCCTGGGCCACCTCGGAGACCAGCCCACAGATCCATTCATGGGCTTCGCTGAGACCCCTTCCAACTCCCCTCCTCATGACCAACCCAATGCACAGTGAACAGACAGACCAGGCCACGTCCTGATGAGGAGTTACTTCCCAGCAAAACAAAATCCCCTTTCCTGGCACATTTGCAATAAGGCACTTGACTGTTTTTAAGTGAACTTTCAGGAGAAACCGCTAATTAAAGCTTCGTGTTTATGCATGGCATATCATTAGTATTGTAACAGAACGCGTTGTGGAATGGGCATGTGCAGTTTTTAAACTTCTATTAACCACCACCTGCCACTCAGAACTGTCCATCACAAAGAAGCCCTCCTGTAGGAGGACCCTGCTCTAGACTCCTAGATTCTGAGCAGCCTTAAAGTATCCCAGACTAGAGCTCTCTTACTCAGGGCCGACTACCTTGTCAGAGTAAATTCACTTCCACTTCAATCCATCTGTGCTTCTGTGATTGCCTGTGTGTGTTCTGCTCCATTCTTTGTTCACAACAGCAGCACCCTGGGAAGATACCTGCCTGAAACCAGGACACCACAGAATATGCCCTTCTAGAGACAAGCTTGCGGTTGAAGGCAGTCTGCCTCACTCAGGGCCCCATCGTGAACACTGCCAAGAACTGACACTGAAATCTGCTTGACCGCTGAGCGTGAATTTTTTCCTGCCATGTATTAATACTTCTCACCATTGGTCATTCCTTAGGTACGTGCTGTGGGAATGCAGTCACACCATCTTCAAACACATGGGCTTACTTTCTCCCATCTATGATAAAATAAAACAAAGTTAAAAAATAAATAATTAAATCTGGAATGTAAGGAAAAAAGACACATCTGGAACCATAAGAGATCAAGAGAATGGGAGCCAAGACCCACATGGATTACACTTAATTAATGAATGTATTTTTTGTCTTTTCTTTCATCCTTTTCTCCCCTTTCTCTCATGGCTGAACTGTTGGCTTGTGATGTCTAAAGAGAAAATTGTTAATTGGTTTATTTAGGCAACTATAGATGTATTCAGTATTATTCTTCATCCTGTGAATTAAATTAAATAGTTTATTTACCCCCATGCAATTCATTCCCTTCATTTAATTTAATTTCATAGTTATAATATGGAGAACAAGCTAACTAGATTTCTCCCTTTGGGATGAAAATGGGCAAATATTTTGGTTCTGAATTAACAAGCAGCAAAGCTGATATTTATAATAAATCATCCATTGTTAGCCATCCTGATAATTATTCTGTGAATGGTCTAAAACAGACATGGGCATGTAATAGACACATTGTTGGCTTTTACTGCAGTTTAGTTCTTTGTGTTAATCTAAACAGAAAACTCAGAAATGGTTTCCAAGCAAACAGACTTGTTTCACAGATGTCACTTGAGCACCTACTATGTGCCTGGCATTGTGACATTGCTTCTAAGGCCGCACACACACATTCTTAGAACATGCCTATGTCTTACAGTTCCTACATGATGTCTGTGCCTAGAGAAAAGCTTGCAGAATCCACAGTGACCAGGACCTTTTCACTTAGAAATGAAGTTGACAGTCATCCCTTCTACACAGAGGTGTTTGTTTTGAGGATTAATGGAAGTCTCCATGTGCAAAGGATTAAATAACAACATGCCTAAGAGGAAGTCTCTGATAAATATTAATTATCACTTTCTATTTAGGAATCACACTTCCCTCTAGATTGGGAGTTGCTGGAGACTCAAGACTTTGATCTCAGTATTCCTAGTGAGTAGCATCATGCTTTGAACAGAATTAATTTTTCTCCTATAAAAGCGCATTTATGGAGATCTTTAGAGAATTTCGAATGGCAGTTTCTATATATATGAGCAATGGAAAAGGAGAGGAGAGAAGCAAGGACAGGTTTGCCATTTGTAGAACACGAAGGGCTACAGATAAAGCTCCCTTTAGCAGTTTCTGAAACCTCCATGGAGGGCTTAGCTAGATGCTAGGGCAAGGGGCTGGGGTAGGCTCCAGCCTGCAGTTTGAATCCACTGCAAAGTTTTGTGAGCTGAAGTTCAGATTCCCACTGCAAAGACACCAATGCCTGGCTCTCCCAGCACTTCAATCCCTTTTTACATGTCTAAGAGTCCTGTGCTGGAAACATAGAATCTGAAGAAAGAGAATGGATGTTGTCTTTGGATAAGGAGCAGGCTCACAAGGAAGAAAAGCTGATAGCGTCACAGATCACATTGGGACTCAGCTCTGTTAAAAAGTGTGTCATTTGGGCCTGTCACCACCTCTCCCAAGCTGCAGATCCCTCATGGCGGATCGTCTTCTGCCTAGGAGTTTCGAGACAGTAGTGAGCTGTGGGTCTGGGACAGCAGAGAGGAAGCACAGGAGCTGGAGAGGACTCAGTGCTGCCCACATGGGCCTGTGCTGGCAGCCCTGTGGCTCCGGCACAGCAGATCGGCCCTGTGACGAGGAGTCTGATGTCAGTGTGATATGCATTCCTCTGTAGGAAATGTGGCTCTGGTGTGTTGTCATTTTTTTTTAAATATTCTCCAGTTGCTCTTGAGATTTTCCTTTCAGCAGTTACATGACTAGGGCTTTCCTGCAGACATGGGTGACGTGGACCATTGCTTAGAGGGCGTGCCTGCCCACAGCACACATCAGATGGTTTTCATCCATCTTCTACTCTGTTCCTTTCATTCTCTTCCCCAGGAGCACAAGGGAGGGTGTTCTGGCTTCTGGGAGGTGTGTGTTCTCCTACCGTCCACTTTTCCTGTTTGTTCTGTGTTTGTGCTGCTCTGATCTGGGTTTCTCTTACTCTGCACATCTCTTAAGTGTACTTTTTTTTTAATTTTCAAAAATGTATGTTTCCATTTTTGACATTTTTATAAAATAAGTTTTTGCTGCTTGACTGTCATTTAAAAAAGCAAAAAGCAAAAACAAAATCTCTTCTCATCCAGCGCCTTCTTTTTAAATCTTGGGGGATTATATATATATTTTTATTGTAGATATATATTATTATATATATTTTTATTATATATTATATATATTTATACTTTATATATATAAGTATATATATTTAAAATAAGTATATATATTTAAGTATATATATTTAAAATAAGCATATATATTTAAAATTACCTTACATGAGTAAGGTAATAAGTACATTTCCTATCAAGCATTTATACCTCCTTCTTTGTTTTTCCCCTACCATCCCTTCCCTCCCCACCTCCCCAACTCCTCCCTCTGCCACCCCCCTAAGTTGTAAAGTTCATTTTCAACATAGTGTCTTGTACATCTCATTGTTACAACGGGTCAACCTGTATCCTTATTTCAGCATTTTGTTATTTTTCTTCCCCCCCCCAAGTTAGATAAATGTATATATAAGATGCAGGGCACCAACATCAAATACAGTGACAACAGGTGTTATACCATGGGAGAGGAACACACAAAAGAGGGAAGAACATACAAAAGAAACAAAACGTATCACATAGTACACATAAGGTCTCTCTCTCTCTCTCTCTATCTCTCCAAAATATCTCAGACTTCTTTCTACATTCCTAAGAGTCTTTTTCATGGAGGGGGGTCCCTTTGTGCCTCTCCCCCCCCCCCCCCCCCGCCATCCTGTGTTATGGTGGTGCTTGTCTCAGAGGCTTGCCGCTGTCTCCAATGTTTTGTGGTTCTTCATTGTGTGTTGCTTTCCCTGGGCAGTTTCTCTTTGCTGCAGCTCAGGGCCCCTCGATGCACTGTCATGGCTCACACATGGATTACCAATGGCACAGCCACAGGTAAACAGGGTTTCTGAGTCCCACCTCATCCTGTGGCCTAGACTTCACTCAAAACAGCCTCCATGTTAGAGTGGGTCCACACACTGGCACATGCAGAAGACACTGCTCAAGTCCTAAGACTAAAGCTCCAACCACACCACAGGGAGGGAGGTGTCGAGCTCTACAGACTCCCAAAATTTCAGGGTCCTGGAGGGAGATTCCCACAGCCCACTGAAGACTCGCAGCCTAGGTGTCAGCCTCACTCCCAGGTGCCCTGATGGGGCCTTCAGACCTTCCTAGGGCCTAAAACCCTTGGTCTAGCCTTGTAAAATAGGTCTTAATGACAGCTCTTGCTAATCACCACAGCCTTCCCTTTCAAGCCATTTCCATTTCTGATCTCTATTCACTGCCAATTCTTATTTTAGATCACTGTTTTATGTTTGCTAGACCTTAGGAATATGCTCATCTTCTACACATGCTCATAGAAGTGAGGAGATGTTGTATTCATTCAGGGTACCATATTGGATGAAAATTCTCATTGCTTTGGGAATATGATGAAATAATTATACCCATCTCTCTGAATCATTTTGAAAATCAAATGAGAAAAATGAGTATCAATGAGAGAAATTAAGGTTTTAGCTGTGAGAAACATTTTTTGTGGATATCTGTGCTGTGAGAAGCTCTATGAGAGAGGGGCTCCAGACTAAAATAACTTAAAGAAAAGCACCACATTTTCTCACCCTTTTGGGGCTTCTAAATTCCTACTCATTTACTCCAGGCTGCAAGAAGCCCTGTTATAAAGACAGTGACCTCACTTTTTTTAGTCTCCTGTTTACAAAACATGTACCACAAAAACCTCTTCAGTAATATGAGGATTGATGATAGGCAAGAACAGGCAAATCGGGCACTCATTAAGGAATTCTGATTTACTAAAAAAGCAAATTGCTCTAAATGGGTCTTAATGAATCTCAGACACTGTGTAAAGAATCAACTCTAGTTTAAGATGGCGCCCAAACACCATCGGAAATGCGTTGTTGAAATAATTGCAACAACCAAAGATAGCCTTCCCCCTAACTAGTCTATCACAAATAAGAACATCTCTCACACATAAAAGTTATTTAATGATCAGTAAGTTGAAGACCTACTATGGAAGTGCTTAATGAGCCTTTTAATTAGGATGAAGGTAAGAGTTTGAATATTAATTCCAACTTTATGTATTTGGCAATGATGCAAGCTGCAACAGCCAGTTGTTGACATCTGCTACTGAGTAAATATACATTCCCAGCTTATGATAATCTACAAAGTGGAAATCGTATGTATCACCTTCCAAAGGAATAATAGTCACTAGTGAGAGAAATTCTTGCTGAGTCCGATATCACATCTCAGTTTTTGCATTTCTACTGTGTTAGCCCCCAGAATTATCATCACAGCTTCTCAATTTCAGGGTAAAGATACTGTGGTTACTGGACAGCTCATGACTTGTTGTAGAAAAGCAGGTGGCAATTAGAGGCCCTGGCTCTTTACCCAGTGGTTTTCATCAGGACACTAAAATACTTCTCTTTGTGTGGAAAAAAAATAATAAATCAGAGTTTAGGCGAGAAACCTAGGCTTTAAAACTTCTCATTTCCTTCGTGCAGGTCTTAGGACACAAAAGAAAGATGCACTGATTCCTGCCTTTCTTTATGTCCCATGCTTCTTCTCATGTCTTTAAGGGAATAGGAGTACTGCACTGCTTCAGATGGCCAGCAAGGAAAGTGAGCATCAGTTCCCTACCAAATGCCACCAACACATAACTCATCTCTTTCCTGACAGGCTGGGCCAGGCGCTAGAGGCTCTGGTCAAAGCTTGTCACGTGAGAAGCCTCTGTGTATTTTTAGAAGGTTTTTTTTTTTAAGAGAGAGACATCCAAAATATTTTTACTGCACAGCAGGCATGGTTTCAAGTTGGAGGGTTGGAAAGAAAAGAGAGAAAGAGGAGATTTAAGACCGGCCAGCAGATTGAAATGGTTAATGCCTTTCTAAGCACAAAGAGCAAGGTCTCTCCGCCTAGGAGGTCCCATCAATCTCTAGAATGCCCACTCAGACTCAGGATCTGCACAACAGAGGGGCACTCCACCAGGCTGTGTCAGAGTCTTGAAGACCAGGTAGGGCTCAAATTCAGCAGGTAGGGCTCAAATTCAAGAAACTTCAACCAGATAAGACTAAGCCATGTAAGGGTGGGAGGTCACACAGAAGGCCCCAGAGGAGTTTGGGCAAGGGCCTGCGGCCCAGATGGAGAGAGTTTTCAGAGCAGGCTCTGGAGTGTTGGTGTTGTCCTGTGGACAAAGTAACAATGAAATAGCTTCATATTTTGAATTGTCGTGCAGTCTTTGGGCCCCAAACAACTCTGGGGTTGACACTATTACTCTCTCCATGGCATGGATGGGGGAACTGAATTGCAGGAGAGTCATCATACAGCTCATAAGTGATGGAGCTAGGACTTGAATCCAGATCTTCACAGACCACCTCAATGATGTGTGGAGATATATACTCTCTCTTAGACAAAGTAGGGTAGAACCTTTGTAATTGGGCAGGAAGATCTGGAAAGATGATTATCAAAGGTGAAGAGTCTCAGCAATTCCATCCTTGGGTATTTATCCAATAGACCACAAACAAGGCCACACTACAGCTACCAACACAACCATGTTCACTGCAGCATAGTTTACCACAGCCAAGATATGGAATCAAGCTAGGTGCTTCTCAGTGGATGAGTGGATCAAGAAAATGTATATATACACAATGGAGTTCTATGCCTTCATCAGAACGAATGGCATTGCACCATTCCTAAGGAAATGGAAAGACTTGGAGAAAAATCATACTAAGTAAAGTAAACCAGGCCCAAAGAAACTTAGGTTGCATGGTTTCCCTCACTTGTTGTAACTAGATTGTGCCTACAAATCTACAAGTAAACCTACTGGATGATAAAAGACAAAAAAAATTACACTTGGAAATGATACAGGAATCTACATATTCACACTGTGAGACAAAGGGAGGATATTCTTAGGAGAGGATCACAAAGGCTCAATCAATAGCTATGTGCATATGATCATATAAATTGATGTTTGTCAAAATGAACTCTAAGAAATGGAAACAAGAGGTTTTGTCATTTTGTTGTTTTTTCTCCTTTATCACTTTTTTTATTGCTGTATCTTTTCCCTGTATGTAAATTTATCTTTTTGGGAAAGGGTAAGAGGGAGCACAGAAATGTTGGGACAAAGGGGAAATAAATGTAGCAGAGATACTCATGTTGAAAATGAATTCTACAACTTGTGGTGGAGAGGGGTTGGGAGAGAAAAACTAGGAGAAAACAAAGGAAGGAATGACACTGTTCAAAAAGAAATGTACTCATTACCTGATATATGTAACTCTAACCCCTCTATACATCATCTTTCAATAACAATTTAAAAAAAAACATTAATAGAGGGGGAAAAAGGTGAAAGGTCAGCAAGGCTGAAGGGTCGGCAAGGGTTAAGGGTCAGAGAATAAATAGTTTGTGGACTTCACTCTCTTCATTATTTGTCATTTGGTTGTTTTTCAAAATCTTTTTAAAAATATAGATATATTCTCCATTCTCAGGCTACAAAAACAGGTGAAGGGCCAGACCTGACCCTGGCTGTAGTTTGCTGACCCTATTTCAGAGTCTGTACATAGGCATTCATTCAGAAAACATTCTAGAAGAAAAACAAGGGACTGAGCTGAGATGGACAAGAAAGATCACGAATTAGTACCAAAAAGAGCCCAGGATAGGCAGGGCTAGGAGAAGAGGTCCAGTAGCTGTAGCTGGGTGAAATGATGAAGATGACTCCCACCTCTGGGCCTGACATGTGAAGACACAGTGGAGTCCACACATACAGGGTCCATCAATGAACCATCAGGGTGGAGGGAAGAGATCAGTGAACCTTGAGCACCAACACAGCATGAGATGTAACAAGTAGCACACTCGCTGGCACTTACCCTGTCCTGCAGTGCAACATCTTTTCCAAGCACTTGCTTAAACTTCCACCACATTCTGTACAGAACAAGTATAACCACCCCTGCTATTGTCTGTCCAGGGAAGTAACTGCAGTTCACTGTCCTTCTCAGGGTCACAGAGAAGGACAGTGACATGTCCCGCTCTATGTCCCACACCCTGCCTCACAGCTAGTCCAGGGGGAGCATAACTTCTTCATTGCTTATGTGTAAAATGAAGACTGTAATGGTAAGTTGAGTAGAAAAGGAGGACACAGAAACTTAGGGAGGGAAGCACTTGGCACCATAATCCCCCAGAATCTGGGGGTCCTGGAGTTGCCACCGATTGTCACTTCATAAGTGGTAGAGTCAAGACCTGAGTCCTCATAGACCACCAGTGGGTCATGGAACAACCACAACAACAAAAGATGACAATTTTAAAGTTCCATGTGTCCTCCTGTAGAAAATGAAGCCATGTGTCCTCTTGGTCTTTCAAAGAGAATCAAAAGGAAATAGATGTGTGTTAGAGTACTTTATTAAAGCAAAAAGTGCCCTGCCCGATGAACATTTACTATTAACATGCCAGAGAGGGGATGGTCATTAAGTTGTCAGGAGGGAGATAGGGACAGGGCCACCACACACACACACACACACACACACACACACACACACACACACACACACCGACTTTCCTATCCAGCCAGCATCTCCATATACTTCCATCCTCCTCCAAGTGGGCAGTCCACCTGGTTTCTTTCAGAAAAGAATTCTGAATTTCAGAAAAGCAATCCAAACACCAACAAACACTCTGTGACTTGGCAACACTGCCCTGTGTGCTGCCTCTGGATATGAGCTGTTATTCAAAGGGACAGTGCAAGTAATGTCACAGAGGAGTCAGATTACACAGACAAATCCTGGCCTCCTCCACACATTTCTTCCATCCTCATGGTGCTAGATAAGGGGGTTTATTGTCTGAGAGGCAAACACTTGTCACAGAAAAGTTCCACAACAGAGTCATCTCTGAGGCTGATCCCAATCCCCCAGGGCTTGGAAAGAGGAAGGTCAACTCATGTTGAACTTGGAGAATATCCTCCACTTCAGGTGCTTGTCAAGTGAGCATGCAAGAGCTAGAAATCCAAGCCATGAAGTGATCACATAGAATCTGATGAGGGAGAAGAGTCTCGGGACACCCTGAGAGCTAGTTACACCTGCATCCCCTACAGCATCTATCTTTCTTCCCAGATGGACCAACAGCAAAAGTCTTCCCTCTTGCTGTACTGTTCCTCACTGTTCCATAGCAATACCGTGCCCCTCTTTATACACAAAGATAATTTCCCAAACACCCAAGCAATCCACAGATGGCACCAAACCTTCTATATATTATTTTTCTCCTATCCATACATACCATATGTTTTACTTATGAATTAGGGATAGTAAGAGATCAATAGCAATAACAAATATCAAAAGAAAACAGTTATAACAATATAGTTGCATTACAAGTCTTACTGTCAACTTTTCAATGGAAGCAAGTAGTACTTTATGGTTTCTCTTTGGTGTACCAAGATTTTCAAGATCCAAGTAATTTGGAGCATTATTAAGTAAAATAAAGATGATTTAACACTTTTATGGACCAGGACAATACTACTACAACAGTCCATTTGAAAACAGAGACAGCTACTAACAAAAAGATAAACATACAATGTGGATACTCTTGACAAAGGAGTATTTGTGTCTTGGGCTACACGGAGAGAAAGGGTCAAGACCTTGTCACAGGACCCAGGAAAAGGTACAAGTTAAAGTAAATTAATTTGTATATTTCTGGAATTTCTTTTTTTAATACTTCCAGATTCCATTAACCTTGGGCTGCAGAAACTGTAGAACATAACATATAAGCCTGGTGAAAATAGCAGTTTGGACAGAAGAAAGAGAGGATGCAAGGTAAAATGGACCAAGGAGGTAACATGCACTATGCAGGGCAGGAAGGAGGTGTTTGGGTTGACTCTGGTATTTACCTCTGGGCAACTGGCACATTATTGATGAGAATTACCTAGATGAGGAGTGCAGGATGCACCTATGCAGCTATGAACCTAACAAGTCCAGGTAGGGCCCTATCTGCTTCCTCCACATCCTACATGTGAGAGGCTCTAAATAGTTGTGGAAAAAGTGAATTCTGATCCAGACATGAATTCTGGGGTTGTTGAGTTTGAGACCCATGAGATGTGGAAGTGGAAGGTAGAAGATGTATCTCAATGTGCATTCTTGGAATTCAGAGGGGTGGGGTGGGAGAGAGGTATAGATCATCTGGAATCTTCAGGATACAGAGTGAGTGACTGTGGAGCTATTTTAACTATTAGGAGTATGGACTGACAAAAAGTGAGGAGAAAGAAGAGAACGGAAAGGGAGGTGATTTATGGGAAAGAGAAGAAGTGAAGAGAGGGCAAAAAGAGCAAGATAGAAGTAAAGAGAAAAAGAATTGGAAAGCATAGAATCATGGTTCCTATTTAGACATGGAAGCACAAACTTGGGAAAGCCTTGGTCTGAGTGGTAGGCAGTAATGGAATAAACAGGCTCTGAGGAAAGCTAGACCTAGCTCAAGGCCAAGAGGATCCCAGTGATCCAAATTGGACTCAATGCCAAAGATGGACTCTGAAAAAGGGTTTTCATCAGGAGGAAGCTAATACTCGTGATGGAGTGCAGTCTATATTCTCCCTTAAATTACAATTGAACTGGTGAGGGGTAATTTATGGAAGACCTCTGTGGTGTCAGACACCTTGTAAATATTATCCATAAAAATAAGACTCCATTAATTGCTTCCCATTGGCAAGGCAAGATACTAGCCACATTATATACATTATTTAACCCTAGCAGTAGTGCTGTATGATAAGTATTAGCCATACTTTTCACCGATTAGAACACAAACTATTGGGAAATTTGATTTAGCCAATCTCACACAGACAACTGGTATACCTGTAATGAAACTCCCCAGACTCTTGTCTTTCAGGCCATGTTTCTGCCAATGTCTGTGAGCACCTAAAGAGAGCAAATACCCTGTGGGTATTAATTAGAGATAAAGATATTCAACAGTATGAAGGAAAAAAAAGGCTTTATCCCTTTATGGCGAAATAGAGCTTTGGGAAGCTGGTCTTTTCCTCCCACTGGTTGGTCTGAGCCCAGCCCTGTCAGGATCTCTCAGGCTTCCCTGCTCCCTGCTCTGGTTCTGAGGCATGCCCAGTGCCAGGTGGGCTACCAGAGAACCTTCTCACCTGATTTATGGGTGTGTTTGTTGTGCTGAGATCATAAATCTCCACCCACTCCCTCCCACTCCCCTACCCCAGGACCTTTCTGCTGTGGTATTTATTGACCAAAGACAACTTGTATTGAAAAAGAAAATGTTTTGAGATTTTGCCAGATAATCACTATGGAATATTTGAGAACACACGGTGTCCTCTAGTAGATGAAATTCTGTTCCTAGTAGTCACTGTTGCTGGTGGGGAAGTGTCTTGCCTGTCTGCTGCTTTATTACCCTTTTTGTTTTGTTTTGCTTCACAAAGCAAGGCAGAGGCTCCCTATGTGTCTCTACCACCTTGCCAGTTCATCAAGGGAAAGCTGAGAAGAGGAACTGTTGAAAGACATTTCCCTGGGGGCAGAGAGAAGTTTTGATTCCTTTGAACCAGAACTTTGGGCCAAGTGCATCTCAGAAGCAGTCAGGTGGCAAAACACCTGGAGGAGAGCAATGAAATATAGATGCTTCCAGCCTAGAAAACCAAAGACGTTGAATGAGAGCTAAATCTGATACCGGCTCCAGCTTCTAGTATAGACAAGCTGAGACTTTAAAGAACATAAGTAAAGAAAACTCAAAAATTCCCCATCAATTAGCTTTCCTTAGTGTCAGTGCAAGCATGCCCTCTGTGAGGGATGTAGGAGGCACTGTCCCAGCCCAGTATGAATGGAGGACCATTCTTACAAGTTGGGTATGGTTTCAATGTGTTCCTAAGGTTTCATGCGGGAGAGCCTTGATCTCCAAGGTGGTGATATTGAGAGCCATGGGACCTCTAAGGGTGGGGGCTGTTGGTCATTAATCCACCGGGGACACTGCCCTTGGAAATGATTGGGGTAGTCTTTCAGGATCCACGTTTATGTTCCACGCCTCTATTCTCTCACTATGTGTGGTCCTCTCACTTGTATTCCCAAGATTAGGATGATATCAACCCTGTCCAGTTGATGCTGGCACTATGCCCTGGGACTTGCAAAATTGTCAACTAATAAAAAAAATTGTATATTGTTACCTATCCTCAATCATTTTGATATAGTAATAGAAAACTACCTCACTCCAGTTTACATTATCAATTACAAAGGAAGATAGGATTTTTGTTTAAAATCTAGTTGGGAAACCAACATTTCAGATAAATATTTCCCAAATTCCCAGGGGTTAAGGAAGTTAAAGAAGAGAAGCTGGCATTAGAAAATGCCAGAGAAGCTGGTGGCTCACGCCTGTCATCCTAGCTACTCAGGAGGCTGAGATCTGAGGAACACAGTTCAAAGCCAGCCAGGGCAGGAAAGTCTGTGAGACTCTTATCTCCAATTAACTACCAGAAAACCAGAAGTGGCACCGTGGCTCAAGTGGTAGAGTGCTAGCCTTGAACTAAAGAACTGAGGCACATCTGAGCCCAGGCCCAGAGTTCAAGTCCCATGACCATCCAAAAAAAAGAAAAAGAAAAAAGAAAATGCCAGAGACATGCTGGCCGTGGTAGCTTGTATCTATAATCAGGATATTACTCAGGAGGTAAAATTAGATAGAGAATTGCTTAAGCAAAAGGTTAGTGATACTCTATTTCAATCAATAAAGCTGGAATGGTAGAACATACCTGTTATTCCCTCTATGTAGGGGTCAGAAATAGGGCAATCAGGCCAGCTTAGGCAAAAATGTATGACCAGCCCTATGTGGTTGATGTGGTAACAGCAGCTGCCTAGTAAATACAAGACTCTGAATTCAAACTTCAATATCATCCACCAAAGAAGAAGAAGAACAAGGAGGAGGAGGAAGAGGAGGAAGAAAAGAAGGAGGAGAATACAGAAGCCATTGTCACTCTGGAGAGCAGAGTTTCTTTTAAAGGAGATGGTCATTCCAGAGATACAGGCTTTTGTAGCTGTGTTGGCATGTGAATTCAAGCTTTGTCAATCTTCTGGCATCCAGATAGATGTTTATTTTAATGTGGGGAATCTAAGTCTCAAAATTTATTTCTATCTGTTTTAAATTAAACAGCAAATAGGCCAAACCAGACACATCTGTGAGTTAGATCTGATAAGGACTGCCAACACAACCCTGTTCACAGTTAAACGATTGCTGTAGATGCAGAACAATGGGTCTTTGTTTTCCGTGTGGGCAGTACTGGGGTTTGAACACAGAGGCTCAGGCTTACCTAAGCCAGTGAGGTACCACTGAGTCTTGCCTCTAGCCCTGGTTTTCACTTATTCTTTAGGATAGAGTCTCAGTTCCTGCGCAGGTGATATGCCCAAGCCATAGTCTGCCTGCTTTTAGGGTTTCTGTCTTTTGCTGCAATGCCTGAAGCGAATTTCACAGACATTTCTGCACTAGAATCCACCCAATCTCAGTCTTCCATGTTTCTTGGGGTGACAGGAGTGTGCTTTTATACCCAGCTAAGGATTGAGAAGGGATCTAGTTGACTATTCTGTCTAGGATGGCCTCAACCACCAATCCTCAGCCACTCAAGTAGCTAGGGCTAGAGGTCAGGGACATGTTTAACAAATATGACTCATAGTAAGATGACTTGTGGTTGGTCAGCGACTTGTGGTTGGGCTCAGAAATCCAAGGCTCTGAGAGAGCCGAGAGTATGAAGAAGCTAAGCTCAGCGGTGAGAAACCTCAGTCTCCTTGGAAAGCCTGGGTCCGTGCTTTGTGCTGATGTCCTCTGATTCTGGGCTGCCCTTAGGTGCTGTCCCCGACTTTTGCGTTGGCTCAGATGTGCCCTGGCCATGTTAGTAATGGTAGAAGCAGCTGTGCTGAACACCTGCCACCTCTGGGCTGTAATGCTGATTCTTTACTCAGTCTTCACTTGAGGCACACCCTATGGTTATCTTCACTCCTAAGAACAGAGGCTCAGGTAGGTTGAGAGGCATCCCCACAGCCACTCACCTAGAAGGGTCATGTTCTGGTCAGCTTCCTCCTGCGCATGCCTGGGCTTAATGGCTCTCCTTCAACCAGCAGGCCTCTTCTGGAGTCCAGAAATGCCCAGGCCCATTTGTCCTTAGTGCTGGGTTTTCTGCCCCAGCATGGCTGGCTCACAGCAGCCCTGCCCTGGAGAGGTTTCATGTCCCCACTGAAGGTGCAGAGGGAACATTCCTCAAATTGTCTTTCCAAATCCCCTGGGAGGCCCTCAGAGCAGCTGTACAATGTGTGAACCCTGGGAGCTCAGTGTAGACAGCATCCTCTCTCCTTTACCTTCACTCCCCTATCCACTCACTCTCCAAACCCTGCGGGTTCATGCAGGAACCTCTCCGATGTGCTAGTGCTGCTGGTCCCTGGTGCCGCCATCCATCTCAGCAGCCCAAGCTCACATGGCCTCCCATCTGTCATCTGGAGCTTTAGAACCTGGGTCTGATTCACCCGACCTGGACTACATCCACACACTTTGCACTTTCTAACCAGAGTGGCACAGGCCTGGGGTCGTGATTCAGTGTGATGCATGGTTTAGGACTGGGATACATTACTAAAGTGCACTGCCCGGCAATTTCACCACTGTGCAAACATTGGGCAGCATTGAGTTTCCATGGGTCCCTCCTGCTCTTAGAATCACAGCTCCCCTTCAGCCTCCCCTCCATTTCACATGGAGGAACTACCCTACCACACACACACACACACACACACACACACACACACACACACACACACACATCGCAGTTACATATAGCGAAGTTCTGGAGTTGTCCTTCACAGGATCCCATCATCCTAATAGCATATCTGGAGTAACTTCCTCTGCTCTGGCAAGGATACGACCTTCACAGGGAAAAGGGACATGGAGTTGTTTGCTCCTGGGCCCTGGATGCCTGAGCAGTGTCTGTCAAGAAGGAGAGCAATGGGGGAAAGTGAGGTATCAAGGACCCTTTCCTCCAGATGCACGTAAGAAGTGAAGGGAAGGGAAGGGAAGAATTTCATTGGCCAGAAATTCATTGACACACCGAGAGACACATGGCTCTTTCCTCTGAGATTGTGGCCATCTTGTTGCTCCCATGAGTCCTGCATGCTGCCCATCTTACATCCAGCTCATTGCAGTGGGGATTTTTTTATTTGGAATCTCAGTTTTTGGTGAGGCCAGATCTTTCATTTGGCAACTTTTTTGTTTTCCATTTGGATTTTTGTCAAGAATTTCAGCACACGCTTCTCTGCAAAAGGAGAAGATGCTGTTTGCTTTGAAGGCCCATCGTTAGGCACCCATGGTCCGCAGGGCACAGAATGCCTACTCTGCCCAGTAGACTATTCATCAGAATCAGAAAGAACCAGTGTGAGAGGCCTACGAAACTGCCTCATGGATTGGCTCTGGCTTCTTGCTGGGCATGTTTTGAAGTCATAAATTAACCTAGATGCCTTGCCTAACTTCTGTCATTACAGAACACTAGGACCTTTCCCCCAGATCTAATGTGCCGGGAAATTTAAGAGCTGTGATGATGTCACCCCAGGGTGCCTGAGGATTACAGAAGAAGAGGCCAAAAGCCCTTTCTGAATGTGAGCATGCGCAGTGCATCTGACCAATGACAGCACCATCCACTTCAACTCTGTAGATTACACAGCTCTGGTCAGTTTGCTAGGGAGGTGGTGAATTGGAAAAGAGGTTTTACATTATTCCACCACGGAAGTGAGGGTGCTGTGCAGGGGAGTGGTGGCGGTGGGGGATAGGGGAGAGTAACCCAGTGCTTATAGAGCAGGAGGAAGACAAAACTGCTGATCAACCAGAACATTTGCACATTGCAAGTGCAGGCTCTGCCATTGCCTGGATATGTGTGTCATCAGCAAGCAGCTTAGGAGGGAGCAGTCTCTGGCTGAAAGCCACAAAAACAGCTCTGCAGTTCCTGGAGAGGGGCTCTCCCTCCCTTCATCCCTTTCCAGATGAAGCAATGCATCTCAGTGACCTCCATTACTAAGTGACTACTTACTTACTTTGTTACTAGTAACTTTCTTACCTGACAACCTTTGGGTGGATCTCTTGTTTTCACTGATACCTGGGATAAGGATTGATTTTGTTGTCTAATTACTTCATTAGACTGGCATTGTGTTTTACGTCAAAAATTCTGTTGCAGGGCTGGGAAGGTGGCTCAGTGGTAGAGCACTTGCTTTGCATGCCTGAGGCCCTGGGTTTGATTCCTCAGCACCACATGAGCAAAAAGAAAAAAGCCAGAAGTGGCGCTGTGGCTCAAGTGGTAGAGCACTAGCCTTGAGCTGAAGAGCTGAGGAACAGTGCCCAAGCCCAGAGTTCAGGCCCCACGACCGGACCCCCCCAAAAAAAAATTCTGTTGCATAGGAAGTAGGGAAAGGCTTGTTGCTCATTTAGGGCCTGAGGTGGTGGTGGGGGGCAGTGGGCAGCTTGCATGGTCGAGGGGACTTTATTAATTGACCGAGTAGCTAGCTCTTGGTGAAGCTGATCAGGGAGGCAATGTGGATTTTCTGGGAGTAAATTGATGTTTTCAGAGTGTAAGGTTGTATTCAAAATAAAAACACCTGAGTGCAGAAACCATCTTAGTGGAACAGTTTCAATCGCTGTTTCATTTCATGTTTATCTGGCAATTTACAGTGTGCCAGGGCTGTTCACTTCAAATAGCTCATTCCATCCTAACTAAAGAGGCTTTGGAATGCATTTTATTGCTGCTAATGTACGAATGGGCCAGCTGGGGGCTGGATAGCCCAGGACTGACTTTTGTCCCCCCTTGCCCTGCTGTGCATGCTGTCTATTAAATAGAGGAGGAAAGGGAAGTAGAAGAGGGTAGACTGTGGGGCAGAAGGCACGTGATGTAGATCTGATGATCCATGCACATTAGCTAAGCATCTGTCTAGTCCTGTGATGTAAGATGCTGGACCCAAATGCAAACCACAGACCTCTGTGCCTCCTCCAACCACTGGAATAACCCTTGGGACTTCAGCAAGCTTCTCTGGCAAAGGGAGAAGATGCTAACCACCTTGAAGGACCATCATCAGGTACACAGCCTATGGGATGCAGCAAGCATGGTCTGGGGATCCTGGCTGGTGATAAACAACAGAGCTTCTTGGATTTGACCCCAAGCCCACTGTCCACTTCATTAAGACACGGGCAGAGGCTCAACCACTGGGTGAATGATCTTCCTCCAAACCTTTCTGGACTTTTCTGCAGCTTCATACTCTGGCTCTCTGCATTGCCCTCTCTACTCCATCCTCTCCCATGACTCTAGTAATTCTGATGCTCTATTTCCAGAGCTTTCTGTCTTCCTATACTGATATGGTGGGCTCAAGGGGCAGGCCCCAAGTACTAAGTGATCCCACCTTCTGGCTTTCATATTCTCTGAACTTACCTTTACAGAACTCTAGTCAATTGAGCACAGAGGCTGAGTGGTTTGGAAATAAAAATAATAATATTCTCTCACAGTACTGGAAGCCAAGATCCTGAGGGGCTGGAGCTCCAGGCCTCACTCTCAGCCTTCCTTGTCATGTGCATGCAATGTGCCCTGACCTCTCTCCCCCAATCTCTATGCAGCCCTTCCCTTCCTTTATGACTGCCCCTCCCCTTCCCTAAAGAACACAGTCCTGCTTAATTCAGTCTGACAGTTGACCAAGTTAATTTCATCACAACCTACAAGCACATGGTTTCCAAAGTGCTCTGTCCTGAAGTCCTGGGGGTGAAGGATCCAATGCATGAGTTTGGAGGACACATAGTTCAACCCAGAACAGTGTGTGTGTGGTATTTTTATCTTCTTTGGGCATCTGATCATTTCTTCTAGAATATCATAGAAATTTAACCAAACAAAGTTAATTAATTATACATAAACAATATTTAAATGTCATTAGGTAGAACAAGAATAGAGAAGCAAATTTTAAGGTGGTTTCTTAAAGGTTTATGACAATATATTAATTGGATATGACAAGCAAAACTTTTATCTGTGTATGTGGTGCTAAGACTTGAACTAGACTTAGGACTTGTACATGCTATACTAGTACTCTACCACAGGATTGCCCAGCCAACCCTGGAGCCTTCTTGAAATTAATGAATACTGTTATTCTTTGTGTTCACTTATTTGCTATGAGAGAATCATGAAGAAGACTGCTCACAGCAAACATGGATCGTTTTTATATTTCCACCCTTGATAATAAATCCTTTCTTCTGAGACATAGAGGAAGTTGAACAATAAAATATTTATTTCTCTTCCTTTTATGGATTCTTTTTTGTTTTTATTTTTTGGATAACAGCATGCAATTGAGTTGTGGTAACGACATTGTTTAGAAAAGAATAATCGTATAAACTGATGCTTAGAAATATCTTGGTAGTCCTTGAGATGATGGCGAAAATATAAAGAAGTATCATCAAACTCTGACATGGTAACAACAGAAAACTTACATGTATATGCACAAACATTCTACTTGTGCTTATCCACCATGGGTCAGACAAAAGGGTGCAATGCTCACAAGTGTCAGAGCTGCTTTCCAGCACCTTTGCAGCCAAGTTGTAGGCAGTTCCAAGGATCAGAGACCTTCTTCAACACACTGCCTCATGCTGTGGATGGAGCCCTGGAGAATGGCAGCAGGCTCTCCATGGCTGGCATCAGCCGACCCTGCCTCAGGCTTTCATCACAGGAAAGTCACCTTCTGTGCTTCAGGAAAGCACAGGCCATGTCTTCTGAGTAACTGGTAAATTCGTACCACCTCTCAAGTCCATGCTCAAGGCCACAGACAGCCATCTCCTTGCAATCCAGGCCTCCTCACTCAAACATGTGTTCACCTGGCATTGGCTTTCTGGGCACCTTTGAACTCCATTTTTACTTTTTCTTAAGTGGAGGTGTCCATGAGCTGTTGGTGAGGCTTCCCAAGCTTGGTGAGTGCCCTCTTGGCTTTTCAGAGACAGCCAAATGCCATCTCTCCCCATTGCTGGGCCCAACACCAACTCCTACAGGCCAGAATAATGCCCACATCAGCTCTCAGTTGCATCACCTCCTCCAATGCTGCAATGGTATATTCTGGCTTCTCTTCTGGAATCCACCTTTAGACCGCCCCCTGTCAGACAAATACACTGTCTTTGAATTCAAATCGTAAAGTCCCTTCTAGAAGGTTCGCCCATCTTTGTATTTTATTCACCAGGCCTTGGTAGATCTTACAAAGAACAGGGCAGAATAAGTGTTACTTGAAGAATGTTGTGTCCCTATCTGGGCACTGACCCTCAAAGGGGATCTCACTGAAACAAGATGTTCTCAGACACGGAAGAGAAAGAATCTAAATCTGACTCATAGGAGGGTCCCACCAAAAGTTGGCCAGAGTTCTGCCCAAAGAACAAGTGTCTACAACCACAAGTGTCAGCTCTGAAGGGCTGTGCTGGGGCAGAGGGAGGGGCCATGGCCCAACGCACCAGGAAAGTAGGCTCTTTGAGTCTACAGGAAGTCAGGTGTTAATAAAACAGGGAAGAGTTGTCCTATAGGGCTGACAGGAAATGGAAAAATAAAATAATGGGAAAGAATGTGATAAATCAAACAGGAAGGCCGTGTCTCCCATGTCCAGAATGAGCAGTGGGGCTTGGGAAAAGGTCATCAGCAGGAGATGACCTTGCCCATGGCCTTCTGTCTGTGTCTTGAGACATGCTCAGTGGTTATATTAGGGGCCCAGGGTGCTCCTGGAAGACGCTGCTGACATTGTACAGTGGGTTCAAGCAGAACTGTCAACCCCAAATACCAATAGTGCTGAGGTGCTTGTAGTTAAACCTCCCACTGCACAGGTATTTGAGCCTAAGCCAAACGATTTATCAGGATTAGAGCAAAAGGTGGCAGAGCTTTCCAGGCAAGCTCTCTAATGGGCACAGTCTTGGGTCTTAGCTTCTTAGTTCTAGGACCCTGGGTGGGGACTGAGGTGCTAGCAAGCATGCGTAGCAACCTGTGGCCCGCACTTTGAAAAGCAGCCTTTCAAATGACCTGGGAGCTCCTTCCACTCTCTTGTCTCCTGACTCCTAAAGAGAAGCTACAGAAAGGTAAGAGTCATTTACCTCATCACTCACCTTGGGAAAAAATGCTGGTTGAAGGCCCCAATTAATTAGTATTTTTAAAGAACTTGGAGATCTAGGATTTTTCTTTAATAAGAAAATGAACATAAGTGCAAAACATCATGACTACTCATTATTTAATTTAATGATTTGTGAAGATTCTGTTGTCATGGCAACAGGGCACTATTTATAAAAGTTAGGACCACAAATTATAAATAATAATATTATTACAAAGCAGAAGGGACTCAAAACTCTCAATCAGAAAGGAATAATTTCCAGATTGGTTTAAAAAAAAACATTGTTTGCACCCATATGGGGTAAGGTGCTGGCAAATTTGCATTTACAGAGTGAGCTAGAGGGAGAAGTGGAAGTCAAAGAGATAACCTTCACATCCCTTGTGTGACAAACTGTCTTTGTATCCCAAAGGGTATGTGGGAGCTGCTAGTGGTTCTGGAGAACACCAGTGAGGCTGGTAATGGTGCCAGAGAAAGTCGAGAGGCAAGGCAGAATGATACTTCCGAGATTTGAGTCTCCCCACTCGCCTCCTCTACGCGTATTTACTGCTGATTGGGCCAGTTGGGAATCTACCCATGGACCCACATTTATCAGTGTATTTGAGCATTATGTCTACTATAGCTTGAGAATTTTTGTCTTCTCCACAATTCCCAAGGCAGACAATGTTCCGGGCTGGGCTTTCGGCAGGTGAATGATTCATGCAGGAGACTCTTTCAAGGATTAGGTGCCCTTAAAAATGGGTTCAGTCAAGGAGGTCATCCTTCCTATCTTTTACCTTCTGCCACCCAAGGACATAGCATTCGAGGCACCGTTTTGGAAGCAGAGCACAACCCTCACTACCTGTTGGCTATGTCCTGGATTCCCCAGCCTCCGGAACTGTGAGGAACAAAGGTCTAGTCTTCATAGGCTTGGATATTTTGCTACAGCAGCACAAAGAGACAGTGCTTCAAGGCAGTTGATACCAAGGGAGGCAGGGAAGCCAAAGACCTCAGAGTTCTCGTCAGACTCTACTGCCATGTGTCATCAAAAGATGGCACTGTCAAGTGTGAGATCCCGATATGGGGGGGGGGCGATCAGTCCCACCAAGGAGATGTGGGGTTTGGGAGGGGGACAGAGGTAAAGGAGACCATGAGTTCAAACACCAGCCACCAGGAGACCCAGGATGGGAAACAAAGCATCAGAACTACTCCTTGAACACCTTCTCCCTGACCAGTAGTTTCTGCCATCAGACACTAAGCAGTATTCTTGCTTCCATCCTGGTCTAATTGGACGACCACCTACATGATTCTGCTTCAGTTGTCCTAGGTGGCCCTGAGAGATTGCTCTGGTGAGGCTGATGAGATACCAACTCTAGTTAGACACTTGTCTCCTAGCACTGTTGATGGTTGATGACTAACTGTGTTAATACCAGGTATTTCCATGTAAGTGCCACTCTCATTATATATTGTGTAGACAAAGCCTGTCCATCCCCAAGGACTAAAACAAGTGACTATGGACTCCAGACATCGTTCCTGATGCCCCCAGTCGGTCCCTGTTTTCGGAGGCAGAGTTGGAGAGCAGGTCAGAGGAGGTGTGATCACTAACTCAAGGTGCCTTAGAGTCCGTGCTTGCATTCAGGTTAATTCCAGACTAGCCATGGCACCCGGGCTGCATGTGGGCACCAACGTGGATGGTGAGCTCTGGAAGCTGGCAGCATGAATCCACCAAGAGAGGACCCCAAGATAATCCTCTCCTCCAAAGAATTACTTCAAATTAAGGTGCCTTTAAAGATGTAGGGTTCAGTGAAACATATTCTAGGCACAGATAGTAAATGGAATGTTTACAGAGTATAATTGCCTTCACGGGCCACGAGGAAGAGAATGAGGTTTCTGTGGAGCCAGCGCTGTGATGAATTCCTGAGTACAGTCCCAGGGCACAAGCTTACACACACCCAGCAAGCGTGTGTTCAGGAGCAAGTTCCTTGAGCAACTGAACTCTTGTACTCATAACTTCACTCCTAAACATTTATTTTATTTTCTTAAGGTTAAGCTTGATTAGCAGTGACAAAGTGGTATCTATTGTCCAATTAAAGGCCTCAAGGAATGACACTGACATTTTCCAAAAAAGAAATGTATTCTTTACCTGACTTATGTATTGGTAACCCCCTCTATAATAACAATAAAATATTACCAAAAACAAGAAAAGATATGGCAAGCTATCTATTACCACTATGATAAAACTCAATAGGGAGGAAGAGGAAGAGGAAGGAGAGAAGGCCGCTTGAGCTGCAAAAAAGGGAATTTCTTTTCTGAGGTCATCTGGTCATCACATGTCGTGATCTGCTGAGACTCCTGGGGTGAGTGCCAGAAACGTTGCCAAATGGGAAATTTAAGAGCGCACATCTGCCCCGCTTCTTCTATCTTCCTTCTTTCCTCTCTGGTTTTTTGAGATCATAAACTATACCAATCTGGATCCAGAAAAGCCTCTTTCTGGCTCTGATAGTGTGTGTGAGTGTGTGTGTGTGTGTGTGTGTGTGTGTGTGTGTGTGTGTG